>NW_017280309.1:56020-63572 GCF_001594065.2 Cyphomyrmex costatus
ATTAGGCTTTTTGCCACATAAATAACATATCTTGACCATTTTTGCCTGTGTACAACAGCACACATCTAATAAGCATAACGAGCATAACCTGTTCGCGTCATCTCACTGATCGCACTCTATTTTCCTATTGGCGGATGCAATCAATCCAACGCATGCGCACAACACTCAAAGTACTCTTAGAAAGAGAGGGAAATATATATTCCGCACCGTGGTTCTGGGACCGCTTCCTCTCACTCCCTCTTATAGGCACTAGCCATATAGTAGTATTACATATATGGTTTCACGTTTCAACGTTTCGCCGAGTTCTATGATTATAAGTTCACGTGAAATCTTTCACTTTTCGTCTTTCCGCTCTAGGGGAAAAGTTACATGATCGCTGCCCAGAAGCACGCCAAAATTCGCCTTTAATTATTTATTTTATGTGCACTAATCATAAAATTATTTCGGTATAAACAAGCAACAATTTATCAGTCGACAAATTTATTATAAAAAATTCATAATTAAACACGAAACTGTTTCGACGCTTACTGCAGTCCTCTTCAGTCTCAAATACATAAAGATATCGAAAAACATATAACAAATCCAATAATCTATGAGCTATAACTCAGATGTCAAATGTTCTCTCTTAGTCAATTGTAAAATAAAGGAAAGAAAATTGTCAAATAAAGCTGTTTCTGCATCGTGATTGCAAATTTCAGATGCCCAAGTGCAACTTTCTTTTCTTCAATATAATAATTTTATTGAAGAAAAGAAAGTTGCACTTGGGCATCTGAAATTTGCAATCACGATGCAGAAACAGCTTTATTTGACAATTTTCTTTCCTTTATTTTACAATTGACTAAGAGAGAACATTTGACATCTGAGTTATAGCTCATAGATTATTGGATTTGTTATATGTTTTTCGATATCTTTATGTATTTGAGACTGAAGAGGACTGCAGTAAGCATCGAAACGTTTCGTATTTAATTCTGAATTTTTTATAATAAATTTGTCGACTGATAAATTGTTGCTTGTTTATACCGAAAATTAACACCTTACTTTTGTTGTTTTTTTATAATATAACAAGCGATTTAATACTTATATAAAATTATTTCTTTAATCTTTCTAAAACATATAATCCAGTTAACACACAATTCATCAAATTTAACCTAATTGAAACATCACTACTATTTACGTATGTATATGCGTCGTCAAAGCGCATGCGCAGAATGGATGACTGGTTTATACATAAAAATTCCGCCGCCTTAGGGTGCGTTTTCACTTGACGCTATGACGCTGGATTTCAGCGTCAAAACGTCATAGCGTCATATAGCGTTTTCCACTGAGAAAACTGGTGCAGCACTAGCGCCGTGCTACCCAATCAGCATACCATATTTTAAAAATATTTTTTAAATATGGTATGCTGATTGGGTAGCACGGCGCTAGTGCTGCACCAGTTTTCCCAGTGGAAAACGCTAATAGTGGCTGCTTTCGATCAAGGCTTTTAGGCGACACACATCGACACAGTATCGAACGCGGTGCTTTCCAACAACGACACGCCTCGGCACGATTCGACACAGCAGCTTAGGCTGCTTTCCATCAAGGCTTTTAGACGACACACATCGACACAGTGTCGAACGCGGTGCTTTCCAACAACGACACGCCACGACACGATTCGACACAGCAGAAAAGCATAGTTGGACACTCTTGGTTATGGTTGCTAATTTTCGGTTGGCGCTTTAGAATATTTACATTTTAAATATATGTACGATATAAGAAGTACGTTCATAAGTCATCTGGATTATTTTAATGTAAAAAATAATATCTACGCATAAGATTATTATCCAACAAGAGACACAGAAGTGACACGGTGTGACACGGCAATCGTTGCATCCTCGTCGTTCGCTAATGTTAAATAAAGACGAGGTGATTGCTGTGTCGTAGATGGAAAGCAACCAGTGTCAATGAAAATGGATCGACGCTAGTGTCCAGTGTTAAACAGGGGTGTCTTGGAACGACTAGCCACTTTTATCCGGTTATACTGTTTTAACGATTTTAACTCCGTAAAAAAAATGTCATTCAAACAACGATATTATGAATGGCAAAAAGAGTGTAATACAAGTATAGTATTTGAAATGTGCCCAGCCCAGCCCTGTTCGTATATATCGTATGTCCTAATGTGTATATAGGGATTGAAATTTTTATTCTGTGTTCTCTGTTCCCTGTTCTCTATTTCTTTGATTGTGCGCAGTCCTAAAGTTATATGGTTATACATACGTATCCGTCATCGGAAAAAAATATAATGTAGAATTATCTGTATAATATTTTGAATAGCCTTCTAGACAAGAATGAGAGGCTATATCGTTTATGGGAATGATTATAAATGACCATCGTTTCTAAGAATGACCATTTCGCACAATCCACATGATTTACTATTTCTAATTCCTATTAAATAAAAAATAATGTGTATTTATAAATAAATGTGTAAATAATAAATAAGTAATATTATATTACTTCACTGTCAAACATTCTTTTTGTTGACGCTGCTTGATACTTGAAGCTGAAATAATCGAGCTTTTCTTTTTGGCGCTAGCGTCAAGAAAAAGGTCACGTGAATAACCAAACGCTAGCGTAAAGCGGGGAGCACAGACTTTTGCATAACGCATAAACCATATACATAAAGAATTTGATTGGTCCATTGACTCATGCATAAGAAAATGGGCCAATGAAATTCCTTATGCACATGCTTTATGCGTTATGCAAAAGTCTGTGCTCCCCGCTTTAGATTGATAGTGAAATTGCAGCATAAAGGTACTTTTTCATGCGCAGCACGCTGCAGCAGCAATTCGTTACTATTGGTTAAGAATTTTATGTAAGCTAGATGACACACTTCCGGCGCAAAATACATTTTGTCGCAGTTCGTTGAAGTTGAACCGAACGAACAGCAAGCAGCAAGCGGCAAAATCGAGAAAGCGTACAATATGTCCGTCGTTTCATTATGAAAATATTATTTATTACAATAAATATTAGGAAAATAAACGAAAAATAGCTTCGGATAAGGTACGGATACATGTTTGTAAATTAGATCATTTTATACTTTACCACAAATTTGAAAAAGTAAAGTGTAAAGTATAAAATGATCTAATTTACAAACATTCGTACCTTATCCGAAGCCATTCTTCGTTAATTTTCCTAATATTTATTGCAATAAATAATATTGCCTCGATTTTGCCGCTTGCTGCTTGCTGTTCGTTCGGTTCAACTTCAACGAACTGCGGCAAAATGTATTTTGCGCCGGAAGTGTGTCATCTAGCTTACATAAAATTCTTAACCAATAGTAACGAATTGCTGCTGCAGCGTGCTGCGCATGAAAAAGCACTTTAAGCCCGGATCCTCATACGGACAACAGCGCTGTGACACCGGACGCTGATTGGTGAAAAACGGGTTATGGGGGTAAATTTTACCCTCGCCACCGGTTTTTCACCAATCAGCGTTTGGTGTCAAAGCGCTGTTGCCCATATGAGGATCCGGGCTAAAGCGGAGAGCACAGACTTTTGCATAACGCATAAACCATATACATAAAGAATTTGATTGGTCCATTGACTCATGCATAAGAAAATGGGCCAATGAAATTCCTTATGCACATGCTTTATGCGTTATGCAAAAGTCTGTACTCCCCGCTTTGTACACCCACGGTAATTGATTCTGTCCCTCGGAAATTTTCACAAAATGAAAAGTGACCTCCTTTCTATATTAATTGTCACTATTCATGCACGATAAGATTCAGTCGTAACGTTAATCGTGCATGGATTGTGACAATTAATATAGAAAGGTGGTCATTTTTTATTTTGTGAAAATTTCCGAGGGACAGAATTAATTACCGTGGGTGTACATAAGAAGCATGGAGGTAAGAAATAACAGGAGGGCCTTCCAGGTGGTGGGGAAAACTGTGTTATATGTGATTGGTTGGCCACAGTAATATGGCGTTTTGTACACTTTATTGAAATACTCCTTGCACTATTCTGCACTAGGCACATGATCTCTAACCTATCTGAACCATGGACATAGAAATATAGGGACAGAGCATTAGCTCCGAAGATAGGCGAGGGGGGTTATTCTGAAATGCGGGGGGAGTACATGCCTAAATTTTATTGGCTACAGCTATGCGCATGCTCAGTATCATGTAACATCGACTTAGCGGCCAATCGCAAATAAATGATCGAAACAAAATGATAAAAATTCGTTGTTAAAAAATTAATTGTAACCCATTACCAATAAGATTAACAAAATAAAACAATAATTAGAAATCTGAGAAGGAATTATATAGAAGTTCTAATGAGAAAAATAAAAATATGTACGCATATTCAATATTAAACAATTACTATTTATTTGGTACTTTTATTCACTATGAAAAAGAACTAAATTTTAATAAATATTTCTTTGAATAGTTCTAGCGAAACATTTAATAAATGTAAAGACGTATTTATTAGATCTAAGAATCATTAGTTTGAATCAACTATCATTTTTTCCATTTATCTAAATATTTATTTATCTGTTACCATAAGTAAATATTCCATTAGGACACTTCAAAGAAATATTTATTAAAATTTAACACCACAAATTTTTTTCTTAGTGTAGATAAAAAAAATACAAATTAGGATTTTAGATTTATATAGATGGATTATATAATACTACGTAGAATAAAAATTATAGAATTGAATTTTTCCATAACATGTGATATTGCTTGAAAATGTGAAACCGAAATTTGTTGTGCTCTTCTCGAGAGTAACATTTATAAAAAAAAAAACGTATTAAAATAAATTAATAATAATAATAATCCAAGGCAATATACGTATTAACCGGTTAACTGGTACTGTATCATATATGTACAAAAAAAAAAGTGACATAACTGGTACTATATCATATATGTACAAAAAAAAAGTGACATAACTGGTACTATATCATATATGTACATATTTGAATAACTTTTGAAGATTTCAACCGATTTGAACCAAAATTGGTATACAACCGTTTTTCGGCATGCTCTATCCGAATAATTGGTTGTTTTTTTGAAATTCTGAATCCTAACCTCAAAATGACAACCTTCTATATAGCATAAATTTCGACACTGAGGTTTTCGGAGTCGCTGATTGCGAATTAATTGTCAGTTTCGCATAATTTAACTAAGTTGGAAACGAAAACAGCAATATCAAAAACCCCTAGATCTAAGTTTCTTGAAAAAATGAAATTTGACACTCAATCTTTATTTTTCCACTTCTCCACTTCAACACTTATTTTTCACCCCTTTGGGTCATTGTAAATGGAAACTAGGCTGGGAAATGAAATTAGCTATATCAAAAACCTTTAGATCTAAGTTTCTAAAAGCAATTAAAATTTCACCTTCAACCCTTATTTTTTCACTTCTCTGCTCTACTTCAACCCTCATTTTTCACCCCTTTAGAATGTTGTAAAATAGAAACTGAGCTTAGAAATGGAATCAGCAATATCAAAAACCCCTAGATCTAAGTTTCTAGAAAAACTGAAAATTTCACCCTCAACCCTTATTTTTCACCCCTTTAGGATGTTGCAAAATGGAAACTGAGCTTGGAAATGGAATCAGGAGCACAAAAAACCTCCTAGAAATAGTTTTCACGTATTTTAGTGGATGATTCGCTTCTACCAGAATTGGCACGAAAAGTGGAAAATGCTGCACCAGTTAACCGGTTAAAATATTTAAAAGCTATGCAGAATAAAAGGAACAGAGAACAGAGTATAAATTAATAATAATAATAATCCAAGGCAATATACGTATGAAAATACTTAAAAGCTATGCAGAATAAAAGGAACAGAGAACAGAGTATAAGAATTTCAAAGAAACAAGCAATATTGCGTTGAAATAATTTTTTTGAAAATTGACTACTATTATATTATATTTTATAATATTTTTTTATAACCGTAATTTTACGATTTTTGTTCACACTGCTTGTCCATTTCCAATTTTGAATGTCGGATCTATTTCTACAATTCGGTACACAACATTGCACCATTTTAATTTCAAGATATTATGTGAGAGCCACGAAGTAAGAGAGAAGGAGACCGAACTTAATACAACGCAAGCTGAAAAAGTGGTCCTGATTCGTGACCCCTAATTGGGAGGGAGTCCGCTGAAAGGAATGGATTCTTATGGTTGGGCGCCATTTGCAGTTAACCTTACCCGAACAGTCCGGCCTGGTTTGCATTCACGAAGTAAGAGCGTGCTTGTATTATACGGAGAGGTTAAGACTAAAAGTTCCAAAAACTCTCTTACTTCGTGATGAGAGCTAAGCCGAGAAAAAATGTCAGGACTTCACCTGAGACTTGAACCCAGTTAGAGGTTAGAGTTGCATGCACACTTGTCGCTTGCGCATGCGTACAATAACAGCCAATCAGACTTAGGCATGTATTACCTGTCGCACCGTCCCGCAGTGGCTTCCCCCCCGGCAACGTTATGCTCTGTCCCTATATTTCTATGTCCATGATCTGAACTTATCAAGTAATTATATATTGTTCGTTTTGTCTCTCGGGAGTTGCTCGGAGTTGTTCTGAATTAAGGAGCAATTTCATGCTGACGCTTGACGCTTATTTTTAGCGTCAAAACAGATCACGTGATCAAAATTGATGCTTAATATTCGTCAATTTGTATCACGTGATCTGTTTTGACGCTAAAAATAAGCATCAAGCGTCAGCATGAAATAGTACCTTTAGAGTCCTAGATATCAGAGAAGCGCAACCGGCTTAAGTCAGTATCGCAAAATTACTAAAAACAGTATTAAAAATGGCATCGTTTGCAGACGAACTATGAAATCCACCAATCGTCTATTAGTCAGCCATTTTTAATACCAATGAATGAATGTCATGAGGTATGTTCTTTTTGAAAGTACAGTGCAGGAACTTTTTGTACTTAGTACGCATGGTACAGTTCAAAATGTCGTCACAGTGCACGCGGTACAGAGAGTACAAGTTCTCAAAAAGAACGCTATTTGATACACTGGCTGCGTTCAGCAGACTCAACAGTTTTGCAACCATTTTATGATTCGTCTCGCTGATTGGATTATAATTTTAGATCTAAAGGAATAGTCCTATCTCAGCAAAGAATCATAAAACAGTTGTATAACTGTTGAGAGTGCTGTCCCATGATACGAAAATTACACCGGAACGGAACAGTGAGACCAATCACAATCGCAGAAAGGAAAGTAGAGTAATGATTGCAGAGATCTGATTGGTCTCACTGTTCCGTTCCGGTGTAATTTCCGTATCATGGGACATCACCCTGAGTCTGCTGAACGCGACCACTGGTACATAAAGTTGCACCAAAAAAATCGTAAGGATGGAAACTGATGATGAAAGTACATCGAATGAAGATAATTTAGTCGGTGCATTTCTTGCATTGCACAATAATAATGGTAAACGCAATTGAATATATATGAATATTATAATTAATATTGTAATATTATTATTATTATATTATTATATTATTAATATTATTATTATAAAATAATTAATACAAGCAGGGCTACGAGCCAACATTCGTTGA
>NW_017280309.1:63774-64629 GCF_001594065.2 Cyphomyrmex costatus
AATTATTTTTTAAATTTATTGAGCCTTGTTATTAACATATATTTTTATTTACGCGGGCGAAATAATAATAAATGTGAATTAAATTAATTAATGGGCAATTGAGAGCTAAAAATAAACACGGTCATTCATACGTGTAATTAATAAATGTATTTAATTAAAGACGATCTCTGAAATTATTTTAAGTTGAAAATGTTTATTAGGATAAGTTCCTGAAGGTTGATCAAATCTATGTTCTTCTCGCTCTACAACGCGACAAGAAATCAACTGCGCTCATTGTAAAAAGAATTAATAAAAGTGTATATAATATAGTGTATAAAATACGAAAATTAATATTTAATGCTTTTTACAACAATAATGTACAATAATAGTTTAATGTCTTTAATTTTTTAATTTTTTTTAACAAAACTGCACAAAACACACGTTTCTAAAAACACGTGGACTCGGTGGACTTGAGTCGGAGCAAAGCCATGAGTGAACAGATGTCATGGACATAGAAATATAGGGACAGAGCATAACGTTGCGGGGGGGAAGCCGCTGCGGGACGGTGCGACGAGGTAATACATGCCTAAGTCTGATTGGCTGTTATTGTACGCATGCGCAAGTGACAAGTGTGATATATGTGCATGCAACTCTAACCTCTAACTGGGTTCAAGTCTCAGCACCGGTGAAGTCCTGACATTTTTTCTCGGCTTAGCTCTCACATAATATCTTGAAATTAAAATGGTGCAATGTTGTGTACCGAATTGTAGAAATAGATCCGACATTCAAAATTGGAAATGGACAAGCAGTGTGAACAAAAATCGTAAAATTACATTGTAATTTATGTATTTTTTTTATTATACTCTGTTCTCTGTT
>NW_017280309.1:73244-75114 GCF_001594065.2 Cyphomyrmex costatus
TTCGCGTCGTACGGCCAGCGGATCAGGAGTTTTGGTGATCGACTGTCAAGAACGCTTGACGGAGACCAAGAACACTTGACCCCCTTTTCGCGTCGGATCACCGGAGCTAGGATCGGAGCAGGATTCGTACTGGAGCGGCGGTTCGGATAGAAGAGAGTTCCCGGAGCAATAATTACGCGTTATAAACTAATTATTGCTCCCGCTCGTTTAATTACAGTCTTTTCCGTTATCGCTTGGCGGTTGGCAATTCCTGCGGAAGGGATTGTCGATCGGCGATGTTCGGTCGCGTTCGGTCGGAGCGGCGGATAGCGCGAAGCGCAGATCGTTCGGCGATCTTCGGACGCGTTCGGTCGGAGCGGCGATAGCTACTGTCGACGGCGGTAATTCTAATATCGCGAAATATGAAATATTCTGGCGGCTGGTATCGTCGGAACGATGCATTGCGGAGTGCATCGTTACACACGTAACGTATATACTATAGATTTTCAGTCTAGCAGTAATATTGGAACACAGCCTGTATATATATTAGAAGAGGTTAAATTCATCATTACAGTATTACAGGGGCTCCATTCTTGAAAAGAAACGTATACGAAAGACTAAGACAATACTATAGTATACGTAACGTATAATGTAGTATTTTTCTAAATTTTCGTATACGTTTCTTTTCAAGAATAAACTCTCAGGCCTCACTTTGCGATTAAGGACTGCACTTGCAGCTCTTGAACGATTCACTCATAAAACCTTTAAACATCTTTAACAGCCTATTTAAAACCTACATAGTTAATTAGATTATTTGGCAATCTAAAAATATGGAAATAAAAATTTGAGTACAAAAACTTTGTGCATAAAGAAAATTAATAAAACTGGCTCTTACTATAATAATATGTGTTTATTACAGTCTAGTAATTATGAATAAAATATGCTTATTTATATTATAATTAATGTAAAAATAAAAAACATTTTTTGGAAGGATTATTAACGCGGATTACATTTAGGATCATTGAGAGCACAGACATAACTTACTTTTAGCAACAAAACAATTAAGAAATAAACTACGGATCAGTTGTTTTAAACTAAAACTATCTCGTATGCATGGGCGCCCATACAATTTTTTCTAGGGGGGGGCAAAGCGATGTCCCTAAGAATGGGGGGGGGGGTGCACCACAAGGTAATTCGATTCATCGGCACATTTTTCACAGCTTTTTCGTAATATTAAAATGTATAATGTATTCGATTCCATTCTTGGCTAAAAGAATCTCGATAAAACTTTAAAAAAAGGTACACTACCTACGTGTTTTGTTTGCATTCATGGTATATGTATTCCCAGTTGAATCGTAGGTAGTTAGTATATCTAGGTATTAAGGCGCATTTTCATGGAGCAAATATTAGCCAAATGGTGTTGTGTTAACAAAAGGAATCTAGATAATTTTCTCCAATAAAACAAGATATGAAAAAAACTTCAAAAAATTTTACTTGCAGTTAATTTGTAGAATTAATGGACTAATCGTCGATTAAGTTAATCGGCGTTGGTGAAAGAGGCCCTCAATGGATTAAATATCAATTGCAGAATGTGACCAATGGCATTGGGCGATTACAGAGTTTTAAGGCTGTAATCACATGGAGCGAATCTGCGGACTAGAAATGGCGGAACACGTGATATGGTGTATCTATATATATATACATATATATCGGCACCGAAGTATATATAAATGTAGAGTAACACGCGTTACGCCAATTGTGCGTCCGCAAGTTCCGTACCATGTGACCGCAGCCTAAAGGCCATAGCAGAAGGACTGCCGTAGAGACGTATGTCTCGAACGTAAGGCGTAATGCTGGATTCACACAGCATCCGATTTTCGTCGTACGACGA
>NW_017280310.1:0-6103 GCF_001594065.2 Cyphomyrmex costatus
CTGTCGCCTCTAGCTAATCGTTTCTCCAAACGCGTCCCCGGTCCACAAAACTGGTAACCGGGAGTGTGCAGTTCGAAAGGAAGCGTGTTTATCGCTTTATTTAACAAGCCTCTGCCTCTCGACGGCATTCGCTACAATTCTTTATCAACGGTGCTGGACTGTCGATATGCGTTTGATGACTCGGCAAATTGTAATGCTTCAGACACCGACGGTGTCGTTGTACCTCCGAATCGGCTCGTATATGCTCAGGTAGTCTATCCCACAGCAGATCTATACAATTCTCAAACTCTCGCAGTAAAACAATTTTCGGTATATATTCCAATTCTTTGGAGGTTAAATCATTCGACACGATGAGAAACATTTTGATTACTGAGCGATTACGCTCTACGTAGCTCTATAAATAGGCCCAACTTTTCCAGTTTCTTGTATAACGCGAAAATATGAGGTTCGTGCACCAGTCGCAGTCTATCAAAGTAACGAATCTCGACGGTAAAGTGCAAACCAATAAAGAGATGCGCAAGCATGGCAAGATGCTGCCGAGTTCTATTCGCGCAATCATTTGCGGCCCGTCGAATTGCGGCAAGACGAATGTACTGATAAGTTTGTTGGAGAGCCCGAACGGTGTACGCTTCGAAAACGTATACGTTTATTCAAAATCTCTGCAACAACCAAAGTATCGATATCTCGAAAATTTATTAGCACCGATCGAAGAAATAAACTATTTTACATTCTCCAATAACAGCGAGATCATTCCACCGAGCGAGGCGCTTCCGAATTCAATCTTTATCTTTGATGACGTGGCATGCGACAAGCAAGACGCGATAAGAGAGTACTTTGCAATGGGTCGCCACGCGAACGTTGACTGCTTCTATCTCTGTCAGACTTATGCAAAGATACCGAAGCATCTTATACGTGACAATGCAAATCTGTTGATTCTGTTTAAGCAGGATGGAACCAACCTGAAACGCGTGTACAACGATCATGTCAATACCGACATGTTATACGAAGATTTCTGCGATTTGTGTCGTAAATGTTGGCAGCAAAAGTATGGATTTCTCGTAATTGATAAGGACAGTGCGCTTGCTAACGGACGATACAGAAAAGGATTTAATGACTTTGCGGTACCGTGAAGCGATCAGTTGTCATCGATACGCTGACTGTGCAACATGGATAGCAACAAAGATCACGAGAAGATAGCCATGGAGATTGCGAAAACGAGCGATTCAATTCGTAAAAAGTATCGCGCTTTGAAGACTGGTAAAATGGAGGAGGAGATCGCGTTGGAGAGACACTTTAAACCTATTACCGAACCGTTGAAACAAATTGTTGAAAACACTGTTGAATCGTCCAAGGATCCTATCAACATTGAAACATTCTTTTCGGAGAAAGACGAGGAACCGAAACCGAAGCGAAAACGACCGAACGCTTCGTACGATAGTCCTATACAGGCTTCAACACCTGTGAAATCAGCGTTGAATAAATCAAAAACTGTACCATCCACTTTGAATGAATTGTCTGAAATAACAGGATCGCGCGAGTTATCGTACGACCACGCTCCATCCGTCGAAGAAGTATTCGAGATTGCCAATGAACCGCTTGTAACATCCATCCGACATCTGCTTCAAACGTCCGAGGGGCAAGAAAAACTGCATGCAAACTATGGTCCTTTGGGACAGAGATATCTGAAAGCGGTCTTGAGCGGTAAGAAAGCCGTCAACATAGACGTCGTGTATGGAGTCTACTTTAGCGACGAGGGAACGATGCTCGGTGACAAACGTATCACCTTGAACAAAAACGATGACATAATTATAGATGGACAAAGATACGATGGAACACCGGGACTGTATGAATTGATTTTTATGAAATTTCCCAACGAAAGTATATGCACTGATGACGATATACAGACTTACAAGAGCATTCTGTTGACAACAAACGCTTATCGACGTGGTCATAACGCTGGTAATCAAGTATTGGGTAACAAGGGACACAAGTACAAGAACATCATCGCACCATTGGTGTTGGGTAAAAAGGTTGGGACTGGTATAAAGAAAAAATTCGATTTGCCGTGCGCCATGTCATTAACCGACAACAGGATTGATTACGTACACTGGGACGATCCCAACGAACTTGTAGATCGTCTTCGATTGCTCGAAGCCTCGCGTCAAGCAGGTCACAACGGCCACGATAATGAGATTCTGTCGATTATCGAAGAACTTCGCGAAGCCGGACTTATTATAAATTGATCATTATGTATACACGTCGATCAGTCGACATCGAAATGCCGATCAACAAGTTTGGATTGTCGCTCGGAGGAGGAAGCGAATCGCACTATCAGTGGTGTGGATTATTCAGAAATTACGTGCGCGATAACGCTCTTTGTCGAGTTGCAGCCGACTTTGACGCAAAGTTGCGTAAGATTCGACGTTTAGCGCTACCAGTGGAGGATACTGACGCAGCAAACAAACGATACGTGCAGCAGAGTGTTCAAGATTTGAAAGATCGTCTTGATGAAATCGAAAGACGGATAACATCATTCCAGAATAACGTGCAAATTATATTAAATGAATTTGAAAAAAAGATTCGAGAATCGAAGAATGTCTGAGAAACGATCGCTGGTTGAAGAATTACACGCTCCGGCGAGAAGAAATTTTCCGCGAAGACGCGTCATAGTACACGGATATGATGACCTGTGGCAAGCGGATGTAGTCGAGATGCGTCCGTATACGCGCTTCAACAGAGGTTACCACTACATTCTCACTGTCATCGACGTGCTGAGTAAGCATGCATGGGCCATACCGCTCAAAGCCAAGAGCGGGAATGAGGTGACGCGGGCAATTGCAAAGATAATTCGAGACGACCGAAGATGTCCGAAAAATTTGCAGACTGACAAAGGAAAGGAATTTTACAACTCAGATGTGCAGAAACTTTTGAAGAAGCATAACATCAATCATTATTCTACGTATTCCGTAATGAAGGCATCGGTCGTCGAACGATTCAATCGTACATTGAAGAATGACATGTGGAAACAGTTTACATACAACGGAAACTATAAATGGATAGAAATGCTGCCGCGTCTCGTGTCGGATTACAACGCGCGTAAGCATCGCACTATCGGCATGCGACCCGCTGACGTAACCCCCGCGATCGCCGAAAGACTCCTGGGTACGGTGTATAGTGCGATAAAGATCGCGGGTCCCGCAAAATTCAAAGTAGGCGATACGGTACGCGTGAGCAAATTCAAGACAATATTTGAAAAAGGTTTCACACCGAACTGGACGACGGAGGTCTTTAAAATTATCAAAGTGCAGCAAACTAATCCAGTGACGTATCTACTGGAGGATTCCCGCGGAGAGCTCATAGCTGGAGGATTCTACGAATACGAACTGCATCGCGTCGCTAATCCCGATGTATACCTTGTTGAAAAAGTGTTGCGCAAAAGGGGAAACGAGGTTTATGTGAAATGGTTGGGACTTGACAAATCACACAATTCGTGGATTCATAAAGACAATGTATTATAAAATTATAAATTATACATTATAAAAATTACACATTATATAAATTATATATATTATACATAAAAGTATATTAAATATCCTACATTAAAGTGTATTAAATATCCTTTATAAATTATATTACATATTATATATTAAATATATTATACATTTTATACAAGTTATATGTATGTATGTATATGATATGTGTTTTATTTACACCGGTAATGTCCCCATGGGAGCGTGTTGGTAGAACCTGATACGATATACCGCTTATCATCGTGTGGACTTAGAGCGATTTTTGTTTCCGATATTGTATACACCTCGTGTAATTTCGATCTGATGCACGATTGTCTGCGCATCATTTCAATAACATCATTCAAGCATTTCGTGTAATCATCAAACGTTATGGATCTTGCCACAACATTGCTTTTGACACCCTTTGCCTTTTTCGTATCCTTCTTTCCTTGTACACGTAAAGCGTACATTTTCGCTCTAAGCCCGACGAATTCAGTCATGATGGCACCGTTGTTTTCATCTTTCATAAGACCAGGAACTTTTTTATTCGCGAGCGGAATACTGTACGGGTTGTCAATAGAGTAATCGCTCGTATCAAATCTATCGATATCGCGTTTTATAATTTCATATACGTCGTCACATTCTACATGATATATGAGGCTATCAGTATCGGTATACATAATTTTGCATTTATCGTGAAACAACGGTGCCATATATTCGTGGTGAAACTCGTACAAACACGTTTTCGATATATCGAGGATGCACATACCCACGTATATCGGTTTGTCGAACTTCACCTCGAGTTTACGCAGCTCTATCGCGACCAGATTCTCCGAGAAAACGCTACGACTGTGAAAGTTGGGTTTCGCGATCATTGCTTCGGCACCGTATCTGCCTTCCCATTTTGTTACTAATTTTACATCAACGCGATCGCGCACATTCTCCATGGTTTTACCAAATACCGCGTTATTCATAAGTTTGTATAAATTTTTCTCAAAATCGTTTTTTGCCAAAGTTCTAAATTTTGTATTTAATTCTATGTAATCGCGAAGCCATGGAGATTGCGTGAATTGCAGTATACGGTGAATCTTTGCGATACGGAGGCCGTGACGAGTACACTGCTGCAGGTTGCGATAATGAATCACGTAACGCTGCTTATCGCATAACGTCGCGAGGAGCTTGTCATCGCGCTTGCCGGGTGGTTTCTCTCGCGTTGAACAGAACGGTAGGTCAGTGTGCGCGTCGTGGAGATGTTGCGGGTACTCAATGTCAACCTCGAGAATATAGCCTGTAGGTGAATCTAGCGGGATGGTCGAAAAGTCGAAATTTTACACGTCGTCGACCCATCGAAAATCAGCGTATGGCAATGGTTGACACATTGCCCAACCGTAGAGATTGTTGACGTCATAGTACATTAGGTACGATGATGGTTTCGATTGGTCATACGACGGCATGTATTTGTTGTTGGCTCGCGCATTCCTATTTGAGCACTGGCTCAGACCACCGCGTATACCGCGCTCGACAAAAACATGACCATGTTAATGTCTGTAAGCAATTCAAATTTTACACCTGTATGCTTCAACATGGCATCCCATGTGAAGCCAGGCAACGTGTAATAGTATGCGGGGTCAAGCCCGTAACTCGCGATGCAACTGTCGCGGAAATTTTCAAAGACGTCTGCCAACAACAATACATCCGTTTTTAGATACAGATCGCTGTATTCACCGAGCGTTTGGATGGAGAACCGCTGCCACACATTGACAGCGTGCGCGTAATCGCTCTTGGATACCGTACCGTCTGTCAATGAACTATAGAATGACTCGCGAGGCGGCAAGGATGATTCATTCAATTTTTCACTGCAATCAATGTACTCGTACGGAAAGACACCTTTTCGAGTTAAAAGATTAAAATTTTCTTCCGATAAATGTGAAAATTCGCGTCGCAGTACCCGCAGCTTATCTTTGTTGAGAGAAGATGATAATTTGTCTAAACTAGAAGCAAGAAATCTATATGAATCTATGAAACGTAATTGTATACATTTTTTTTTATCATCTATAGTATCATCAACGTGTTTAGTAAAAGAGATATATTTTTCTTTAGTTATCGGTTAAGATATCAACGTGTCCTTCATAGGCAGTAGCAATTTCCTTTATAATGAAATGAGCATCGTAACCGGTTAAATTATGAAAGACTACGGGTATGCATCGCGAATCTTTATAATTTAAATTACAATTTGAGTGTGCGGGACCTCTGTATCGTCCGGTGAGATGGCAGTGATCGCGGGTTCGCGTATCGTCTTTCGCGAACGGTTTCTCACATACATGACAGTGCGTGGCGTTGTTGAATTTTCGCCAGTCATCTTGCGTGAAATCCATGGGAACATTGGGTCGAAATTACAGATTGCACACTATGTGCTAAATTTTTCAATTCGTCCGCGAACCACGATATGCAGTTATTATCGCGGCGAAAACGATAGCCTGATAGTGAATCGTCATAAGAACAGTACACGTAATACCCGATACTGAAGACGTTGTGATGTTGGTACGTGTACGTGGATGATGCTGGTTCTTTATCCATCTTTTCCAGTGCGCACT
>NW_017280310.1:8425-9798 GCF_001594065.2 Cyphomyrmex costatus
CTCTGTGACGTCATCTCCTGGCATCACCACAGTGTTCCTAAACGTATTATAATTTAAACTCCTCGCGTTCTTAAACACATTATAATTTATGTTTGTAAACCTGGTTCATAAATCAAGTGCTTACGGAAAAAAGAACAAACTTGGCCTAGAACCCTCCCATCTATACTACTGCATGACATGTTTACGGATTAGGAAATATCTTTATTACCACACAGATTTAAAAGCGAGTTATACGCGAAATTGATATCAATATATATTTCTTGTAATATATTTCGAAATTACGGTGTCTACATATAGTATAGTATGTTCTAACTAATATCCTTTTATAAGTAGAATAAATTAGAATGAAAAATATTATAAAATTAATTTTATTAAAATATTTAAAATTTTAACCTAACAATTCTTATTCTATAAGTACAATATAAGTAAATTATATATATCCCCAATATATTCATTTTTTTTAAATACCAATTTGTTTAAACAAAATAATAACTTTTTACTATAAAAGCGTTTTCCTTCCTGTAAAGGATACGCTGTAGCGTCTCTTTCGATCGACACCTTTTCTCATATTGATTTTTTCCTCATATAATTTTTTTAAATTTTTTCCTCATATAATTCCTCATATAATTTTTTTCTCATATACTTGACGGGAGACGCTACCGCGTCTCCTGATCATAGCAGCATTTTTCGTGCCTTCTTAAGCCATAGCGTGTACAAAGTATTGTAACTTATTTCTTGTTTTACTTTTTACTAACAATAAGTTGAGTTGGCTAAAGATACGCTCAGCTTCTCTGTAGCGGCCATAGACTTATAAGATAGACGGAGCGTTCATACGAGAGAAGCTGAAGACTTGATAGAAAGAGAGAGAAATAGTCGCGGAGTAGTTCTCTTCTTTTCTAGTAGTGAATTGATTGGTCGTCGCGGCAGATCGGGGAGTAGCCAAGAGCAACGAAGATAGATATCCGAGAGTATTAAGTTGACTGAGAATGATAACAAGAGCTTCGACGGATTGCAGCGGATTATTGTACATACATTAATTTACAAATTAAAAGTTGCAATTTTATAATAGTGCGGTTTTGTTGCATTTGCAAGTCAGAACATGATATTCGATGAGATGTTTCTTTCCAACTCCTGCTCTTGAAAAGAAACATACACGAAAAACTGTGGAAATATTATAGTATACATTACATATCGTACAGTATTTTCTTTGTCTTCCTATACTTTTTTTCCTATACTTTCCTATACTTCCTATACTTTGGAAGTTCAACTTCAGCTTTAATACTTCTATACCTTTTTAATACTTTCTATTATACGTGCCTTATTATTCTTATATAAAAATTTTATACATATACAAATTACATTAAAGTTTATTA
>NW_017280310.1:10414-12219 GCF_001594065.2 Cyphomyrmex costatus
AAAAAAATCTGGATGTTGAAGCTGTAATGGACGGATTTATAAGCAGGAAAAGTAAAAGTGTTGCAACTGCATATTGGTATATGCTTCAAAAAAGTACGAAAGTTACGCAACTCCCTTAATAAAAGAGTAATAATTCCTTACAGCGATTTGTGTATACAATTTCGGAGGAGCTTTTTTTTGTTTTTTTTTTTTGGTTGTCACTTCGGCCACCCCTACTCCTACTTCCACACATGGTCAAATCTCAAGTCGACGCCCCTGCATATATGTATATTTATTACATATTTCTGAGTGTGTATGTAATATATAAGCGTGTATATATAATAATTAAATGGTTATTATTATTATGAATCTTTATTTTCTCATACAAAACAGTAACAATTGTACACCTCTGAGTAGGTCATTTAATATTTCTATAGAATTTATTTTATTATAATTTACATATTTTCAAAAAATTAACCTTCAGCGTAAACTGTTACTGTATTTCTATTTTCGAATAATAATTAAAAAATATTATATCTTTGCAAAACACACACTCGAATTTATAACCTCTCAGCACACAAACCAAAAGTTGTGACATTACGCAATACGCTCAAGCTGATTGATCCCCCACCGCTCACTGTGAAAGAGAGAAACACAACTATGTCTGGAGTAGAGCTGTCCTTCAATGTTGTTTTCAACTTCTCACGTATGAACGCTCCGTCTATCTTATAAGTCTATGGTAGCGGCATGTTCAGATTCCCACCCGAGTGCTCCCTGGATGTCATGTCATCCTTGTTTAACACTTGGCAAACAATAAGGATAGAAGGATATCTGAGTGGCACTCGGGTGGGAATCTGAACATAGCCACAGTATAACCAGTAACGACAGCAGTTAAAATTCCAGGGTATAAAATTTCAATGCGCATGTGCAAGAAATCCAACTGACGATATGGCGGCTTGGCGGCTTGTTCGCCAATTACGAATCATAACGTTCAATAAGGTTAAAGTAACCTACAATATTATTGTATAATAAAAAAGTAGAAAAGGAATATAAAGATATCCTCTATATCACCGTTTTTGTTTTATAATTGGGAAAGGCGCAAAGAGCCAATTCTGCGGTGGCATTATAAAACACAAAAATAATAAAAGAGAAATATTAAAATGGGTGGATATAGTTGCGCTGTGAAAGATTGTAAAAATGTGACAAGTACTAAGGGAGTTAGTTTTTTTAGATTTCCAAAAGACTCGAAAGGTAAAATTTACCAATCACACACACACACAAACACACATACACTCGCACATATGTTAAAAAAAATAGTAATTTGGATACGTTTTCCCTTTAGAGCTAAATTATGGTTGCAATTTTGTAATAGATGTATAGAAACAACTTTAGAAAAGGGGCATTCCACGCGAAGTGATCCACCCAAAAAAAATTTCTTTTTCCGATCGGGCTGAAATTTGCACAATCTATTGTTCTATCAACCATGATAACTCACAGCAATTTTTACGGTGTTTGTGCAACGCGTTGTCTACTTACAGGGGCTCAAAGTTTCGGCGTTGAGAACGTTATGTCAAACTTCTCACTTCTATAATTTCTAGTGAACAGCACCGATTTTAAAAAACGACCAGTGATTCTTGAAGCATTTTTTACGTACTTTGATAATATATTATAAATGTTTAAAGAAAAACATTAATTTTTCGATATTTTGCAAAATTAACATTAAAATTCGATTTTTCTCAAAGAAAGACATCTTAGATTTTAATTTAAAAAATATGAAAAAAAAGAAGACAATTTTTCCAACAAAAAAGTTTCTTACTTCCAAGTTG
>NW_017280310.1:13666-16801 GCF_001594065.2 Cyphomyrmex costatus
TTCTAGAAGATAAAATAAAAAATGTTGAACTTAAGGATATCGAAATTATGGGTATAGTTATGGAGACTAAGTTTGCGCAAACCGAATCAAAATTTTCCTATAATACTCCAAGAAAAAAAAAGTTAAGATGCAAAAACATTTATCTTCAAAAGAAAATAAACAGACTAGAAAAAAAGATTGCATTTTATGAACCTAAAACAAAAAGATTTATATTTGAAGATTGGAATTCGCATTGCGACAAATTTCTTCCGCCACAAATAGCTACTTTTGTCAAAATTCAAGCACAACTTCATAAACAATCTAAAAAAGGTAAAAAGTATTGTAAGGAATTTAAACAATTTTGTTTATAACTTTACTTTTCTTCACCAAAAAGTTATAAATTATTAAGTAATATATACTTTTTACTTACCTACCTCAAGAACACTTCAACGTTCAATAGAAAATTAAAAAATTTTACCAGGATTACACGATTATATATTTTTCATGTTTTAAAAAGTAAAGTATATAATTTTAATAACGTTGATAAACTCTGTATTATGTGTATGGATAAAGCTACTTTAATAGCAAATCTTACTTATAATATCCATCTTGATGAAGTTGTTGGTTTTTGAAGATCATGGACATGGCAAATCCTTTTTATCAGCGTGTAATGTAGCTGTTATATTATGTTACGAGGTTTATATCAATCTTGGAAACAGCCGCTAGGTTATTTTTTCCTCAATTCCACATTTAAAACTGATAATGTAAGAAGAGTTATTTTAGGAGCTATTGTGAAATTACAAGATATTGGATTAAACGTAATTGCTTTCATTAGCGACATGGGTAGTAATTTTGTACAAATGTCGGAAAAATTAGGCGTTACTACCGAACGATCATATTTTGAAGTAAATAATAAGAGAATTTTTTATTTTTTTGACTCACCACATATGTATATAAAATACGCAATTTATTTTATATGAAATTTTATTTTTTAAGTATGTTTTATCACACAGTTTATAATTTTATAACGTTACATAAGTAATTAATAAAATATAATAACAAATAAATCTCAAAAATATTTATTATTTTTTGTAGTGTATTATTTTTTAAAATATTAATATTTTACTTTGAATATTTTTAATTTTACGATATCTATTATTTGAAATTTGGCGCTTTTTCCAATTAAGGATATGGCTGTAGGTCACGTGTTTCGTAAACCTCAACATCAAAGGTACCAACGCTTACTGTCGTTACTGGTTATACTGTGACATAGCCTAGAGTGGCAAGCCATCTCTAGGCTCTCATTACGTATCTTTCTGGGTATGTTCGCTACATTAGTTGGAAAATTTTAACGTACAACGATTGGTATCCAATAAAAAATTTCAAGAATCAAATTCATAAGAAATAGCTAGCTAACTCTGTATTATCTTTAAAGAAATATCCAGAAAAATACCCAGATAGCAAAATGCTAGCAGTATGCCGGCAGTATGCCAGCAAACTTGATCATGACGTGCAGCAGATATCAAGCTGCTGCTTCCTCATTAAGCTTAGTTTCTAACAGCTTATCCTGCCAACTTAACACAACGATAGAAATAAACAACAAAAATCAATCATTATTTGCTATCACATCGTGACAGCGAAAACGCGGTAAAAATACAACATGATCTGACATAATCAAGTATTGTTTCACGGCGTGACGGCAGGCTGTGCTCGATTTTTGCTGCGTTTTTGCTGTCAGTACTTAATTATGTCAGATCGTGCAGTATTTTTACCGCCTTTTTGCTGTCATAATATGACAATAAGTGTGCCAGATTTTTAACAACATTTTACTGATTTATAACATGTAGACATGTTTTATATCAAGTTTTGATCTATTTTTTGTTAATTTATTTTGTCAGCACGTATTGCTCGATTTCTGCTTGCTTTATTTCGGCAAAGTTTGATGAATTTTTACAGAATTTTTGCTAGTGTATTATGACGCAGGTCTGCTCTATTTTTACTGCATTTCTGTTATGGCTATACTGAAACGGTAAACCGTGTTCGACTGCTGCTAGATTTTTGCCATTATAATATGTAGCATAAATTTGCAATGCGTGCTTTTGGCGGGTTTGGCTATCTGGGTAGCTAATAGCAAAAGTCAATATTTGCGAGCTAGATCGAAGAAAAAATAGCTAGATCTAGCCAGAAAATAGCTAAATTGGCAACACTGCGTACAATTGATAAACAATAAGTAAACAAGAAGAAGGAAGCCAATAACGGTCAAAGCTGGATCACAAATGCTTATTATAATTATGTGTTTCTTTTATTTTATATTTTTTATATTTTATGTTTTATTTTATTTCTGACAGACGCTTCTAACCTTTGTACTTTCAAATACTGACACATGCGATAATTCAAATAATGACACATGCCGAATGTTTTCGAATCTAACCAAAGTTTACTCGACTTCGTCCGATATTTCCCCTGTTGATTATCACATCCCCCCTTGTCTATATAGTAGCAGCTTACGCTCGGTCTATGGTTTCTTATGTCTATGATTATCATTGAATTATTTTGTTAAAATAACAAAATACAATTTTTTTGTTAAATGAACAAAATATTGTAAATTTTTCTATTTAGCGGTACAAATTTATTTGCTTACTTATTTTTGGTAAATAACAAGGTAAAATTTTGTTGCTAATACAAAATAAGTGTTCTTTTAGTAATTTTAACAGAATAATCTGTTTGGGTAGACAAAATTCGATATCGTATCAGACAAGTTTTCTAATATACCTATTACTTTGTTCTCCCTTTCTCTATAATTATAAAAGAACTGATTCTTTGTGTTCTATTTTATTTCAGATTTATTCAATTTTACTTTCAGATTTATTGAAAGGAAAGGCCTGAATCCATTCTGTCAGTATATACCTTTATATTTGATAGTTATCTCAATATTATCCTATGAAATAATTTATTATTTATCAGGTCTCTATTACATTTGTCCTATTTTTTACAACATCAATACAAGTATATCCTGCTAAATAATACATTACTTCATAGAATAATTTTGAGATAACTACCAGACAAATAAATAATAATAAAGTACAACTAATAAAAAGGCAACTCACAAAATAAACACAGTGATGAGAAAATCAAGATTACGCCAGATATAAAATT
>NW_017280311.1:0-1207 GCF_001594065.2 Cyphomyrmex costatus
GATTTGAAGGAGTCTATCAAACGTCAAGTGTCGACGGTTTGTGAAGTATTGAAGAGAAGAGTCAATGCAGAGGCTTCGTCGGATGGAATCGGAGGTGTGGAGACACTCTTCGCCTCAGCCGTTAAACAAAGCAGGACCGACGGACTTTCTCAGTACGTCACTAAATTGGACAATGGTCGTCTTTACACCGCGAGATCACCAGAGATGGACACCGGACACAAATTGATTCAACTTGACATTTACAATGTCAACGATATCGAGGGGAAGGAAAAACGTCAGTGGTGGAGACACGCGAAGATTCGATCGCAATTTTTGACACTTTCCAGCACAGATCGTAAACAGCTCATGTTGGATCGTCTTTTGGATTGTATCGCCGACGATTTAATGAAAATACCTGGAATAACGAAAGAAGTGAATAATGTGTATTTTTAAATAGATGAGTGTTCTCTTTCATCAGTTTTTAAAACGCAGATATATCTATTGCTTAATACTTCCCCCGTCGACCACATCTGCTGTGCAATTGAATAAAAAAAGGGACATATCATGCAACATTACTATCAGACGAGCACTCGCAATGAAAACGTCTCGTCAACATGACGCCAACATTTGTCGATTTGCAGGGTACGTTTGTATTTTATTTTCCTTTTTTCATATTTCATTACTTATGTACTAATTTATTATTTTTCGTTTTTGTTAAGGATTTGTCATCAATAAACGTTTTGTCGTGAAAGAGGTTACCATTTTGAAATAGGGAACGATTCTTACACATTATATATTTTTTCACCCAATACCATGGAGATTGTTGTCCAAAGCCTATCAGACGCACGCCTCGTGGCTGATGGCGAATCATCACGGATTGCTGTGAAATGATGGAATGGTGCCGTATAGAATGGTTTGATTTGTGAGGCTGTTGTCGGAGAGAACGAGTCCGTCATCGTTTACGTGAAAGGTTTCGAAAAGCGTGAGTGGCTCGTCGATATATTGAACAACGACGAGATTATCATCGAAACGATCGATGGTGTAGAACCGCTTGAGAATTTAGACGATAGTGGTACCATGCGTTGTGGTAAACACGTTAAATGTTGCGCTCTACAGAACGTATTGAAGTTGTATAAGTGGTGGTCGAAGGAGAATAAATAGTATAAAATATGGATGTTTTATTTTTATTAATATGATGTTGTAGCACGACATATTCGAGGGTGTAGAA
>NW_017280311.1:2340-8751 GCF_001594065.2 Cyphomyrmex costatus
GGTCATGCTGAATCGTCGAAGACGGGATTATCATGGATGGAAATCGAATCGGCTTTCAATAATCGAGTGCTCACTGGTGTAGTTGTGAATTCGAGCTACATTGAACCGCGACAATTTCTCAACGATGCGAGAGACACCGTTCTTGATCATACACGAGTGAATCTTCAGAGGCACGCGTGTTTAAAGGTAAATACAACTTTCAATGGAGAATTCGTTGCAGACGACAAGAGATCCTTCAAGAGTATCACCACGAAAAATCATGAGCTGTATGGTGCGTCTGATTTGAAGGAGTGGTACGATGAGCATGTTATGGATGCAATTCTATCTGATCTGGAGGAGTTTCAGGAACGTGACAGCGGATGGGCATTATCGCGCATATTAAATTTGATTGTAAACGTAAATAAATTTAATCCTATGCACGGTGGATCACGATAGGTGCACGATCCTATACACGGACACGGACAGATCGATATATTTTTTGAAATGCGACAATGTATATGAGGATATCAAGTGTAATATCACGAAATTAGACACGAGCGATTATTCCGAGGATAGTGTATACGATATTCCACGCCTTAATAATAAAATACCTGGTTTAATGAAAGATGAAAATAATGGTAGGGTAATGACTGAATTCATCGGTCTCAGAGCGAAGATGTACGCATTGAGAGTTGTCGGTAGTAATGACGTAAAAAAAAATAAAGGGTGTCAAGAAAAGCGTGGTCGCGAAAACGATAGCGTTTGACGATTATGTGAAATGTTTGCATGACGCGTACGAACAGTCGAGGCGTCAATCGCGCATTCAATCGTCGTTGCACGAGGTGTATACGGTTCTCGAAACAAAACTTGCTCTCAGCCCGTACGATGACAAACGATACGTCTTACCTGATTCAATTGCTACTCTACCTTGGGGACATTATAAAATACCACAAATCTTGCATACACAATAAAATAACCTTATAATAAGATGCGTTTTTATTGTGTGATTATTATATCTTTTGGGAAGATGCATTCAATCAAACGAATGTTATATGCTATTATTGGATATATTACGAACAATTACTCATGTAATGTGTATTAATACAGTTTTATTATGGAATAAATACATCCCTTTACACAATATCAGCTTTATTTATCCACGAATTATGTGAGTTGTCCATTCCTAACCATTTCACGTATACTTCGTTGCCTCGTTTACGTAATACTTTCTCCACAAGATAGACGTCCGGATTGGACACTCGTTGCAGTTCGTATTCGTAAAAACCACCGGCTATCGGCTTTCCTCGATAATCTCTCAGCAGATACGTTGCAGGATTCGTACGTTGCACTTTGGCGATATGGAAGATCTCGGTGGACCAATTTGGTGTGTATCCTTTTTCGAAAATGGTCTTAAATTTACTAACACGTACTGGATCGTCTATCTTGAATTTCGTCGGGGGAGCAATTTTCACGTGACTGTACACCGTCGACAAGAGACGTTTTGCAACGGGAAGTGTGACGTCTATCGGACGCATTCCAATGGTTCGATGTCTACGGCGATTATAATCTGACAGTAGACGCGACAATTCGTCGATCCATTTGTACGTGCCGTTCAACGTGAATACTTTCCACATGTTATTTTTGAGAGTACGGTTGAATCGTTCCACTATCGACGCTTTCATTACCGAATACGTCGAATAGTGATTTACGTCGTACTTTTGCGAAAGTTTCTGCACAGTGGCGTTGTAGAATTCCTTTCCTTGATTCGTCTGTAGATTCTTCGGATATCGTTTGTCCTCGCGAAATATTTTGGAGAACGCCACGGTCACGTCGCTTCCGCTCTTGGTCTTGAGTGGTAATGCCCACGCGTACTTACTCAAAACATCGATAACAGTTAAAATGTAGTTACAACCTTTATTCAATCTCGCGTAAGGGCGCATCTCAACTACATCTGCCTGCCATAAATCGTCACGACCACGCACGACGACTCGACGTCGTGGAAAGTTTCTCCGCGCGGGTGCGTGAAGCTCCTCCGCGACTCTCCGTTCCTCGACATTCATCACTTATCGTTATAACATTACACATACTTTACGCGTGTCTTTTAAATAATCCTCTCCTATCATTTTCACGTTAATCACGTCTGTTTGTATCGTGCGAGACTTTGATTTACCAACATGTTATCCAATTCATACGTTCCTTATTACTGTTGCTCAATCAACGATTCAATTTATGATAAATCCAGCCTCGCGAAGTTCCTCGAGTATCGACAGTATTTCGTTGTCGTGAGCGTTATTGCCAGCTGTACGAGAGGCATCGAGCAACTGAAGACGGTCCACCAACTCATTCGGATCGTCCCAATGAACGTAATCGACTTTGTCGTCGGTAACTCTCATAGTCGTCGGTACACCTGCACCCAAACTCATAGTTCGGTGTGCAGATACGAGCGGACCGATAATATACTTATATTTGTATCCCTTGTTACTTTTGACAGGCATTTTAGCGTTATGACGACGTCTATGTGCATTCGTTGTCAACAGTATACTCTTGTACGTTTGCTTATCGTTCTCGGTGTAGATGTCGTCGTCGGGAAGTCTCTTGAAAATTAATTCGTACAGACCTGGTGTACCCTTGTATCTGTTTCCATCGATTATTATGGTATCGTCTGTATCCACATCGAATTTTTTATCACCCAACATTGTACTGTTCTCATCGAAATAAACACCGTACACGTGATCGATTTCATTTCTCTTGTCACCACTCAGAAGAGCATTGATGTATATGTGTCCTAACGGTCCTAGCTGACTGTTTAATCTATCGCGACCCTGAGGTGTACTTAAAACTTCTCTAACAGACGTTTCGAGAGATGGATCAGTACCGTTGGAGGTTTCGAAAACTTCCTCATCCTGTGTCGAGGGGAAATGATGTTGCGAATCTATCGACTTCGACATAACGTTCGACGACTGTTCTTTTAACGGAGATCGATTTTGTTTAATTTTCTTGGAAATTACATCATCATTATCGTCGTCATCGTCGTTGTCACTATGCTCACGTTTACCTTTCGACGTTTTCACTTTCACGACATCCCTAATTTTCGACGGTTTGTCTCGCTCGGTGATATCAACAATTTGTCTCAACGGTTCTACAATCGGTTTGAATTTCTTTTCCAAGGCAATTTCGCTCTCCATTATGCCCGTTTTCAACGCTCTGTGTTTCTTACGAATCAACTCACATGTTTTCGCAATCAATTTTGCGGTTCGCTCACGTTTGGCGATGTTCTTCGTATCGTTCATATCGTTGCGACGACACAATAGAAACTGCACGATTCACAGTATCGCGAAATCGCCGAAGCCACGTCTGTACCTACCGTTATGTAACGCACTGTCCTTGTCGATAACTACGAAGCCGTATTTGCGTTGCCAACACAGATGACATAACGTGCAAAATTTTTCATAAGACATATCGGTATTCACGTGATCGTTGTAAATGCGTTTCAGATTGGTACCATCTTGTTTGAATAGAATTAGAAAATTCGCATTGTCGCGTATGAGATGCTTTGGTATTTTCGTGTATGTTTGACAGAGATAAAAACAATCGATACGCACATATCGACCCATAGCGAAGTATTCCCTGATAGTATTCTGCTTGTCACAGGCTACGTCGTCGAATAAGAAAATCGAATTCGGAAGCGCTTCGCCAGGTGGAATAACGTCGCCATTATTAGAGAACGCGTAGTAACCAATATCGTCGATCGATTCTAGCAGCTCCTCGAGATATCGATATTTAGGTTGAAACAAAGATTTCGAGTAAACGTAGACATTTTCGAAACGTAGACCATGTGGACTCTCTATCAAACTTAACAAAATATTCGTTTTACCACAATTGGAGGGTCCGCAGATGATGCAACGAATCGTACTAGGTAGCGCAGAGCCGTGTCTGCACTTATCTCTGACCGTTTCACGCGACATCAGTCGCGTCTTCCGATCGAGATTCGATACTCCTATCGTTCGAGATTGTCGCACGAATCGCATTTGTCGCTGTCGTGACGCGCGTGCGCGGACTTCGATGCGACACGGGAGAGTCTCGTGCTATTTATACCGCGAACAAACGAGCATTTCACACAGTTTATCATCTGTTGTGACTAGTAATCGTTCAAAAAATGTTCATCCTGATAACAGAAAAACGTGACATTCTCGCTTTTACCGCCGAACAATTGCCCGATCATATAAAAGCCGATATTGAGGTGAAACGTCGTCGTACGTGTTTCGAGCATTACAATCTTCCGGGTCAACAAACGCATATAGACGGTCCACCGCCTCTTATCAAGAATTGTGTCCAATGTCTCATAGATATGAAAAAAACGAAATGATATCTGCTCACGGCGAGGGTTTACTGAACGCAACGATAAACGCGCTTCCATTTGAATTACATATACCTGGATATCAATTTTGCGGACCTGGCCCGCGACTCGCTAAACGATTAGCTCGCGGCGATCGAGGCATCAATCAATTAGACGCAGCTTGTCGCGAACACGATATTGCGTATTCGCAAAGCAAAGACCTAGCCAGTCGACACATTGCTGATCGAGCTCTCGCCGAGAGAGCACGACAGCGTATTACAGCAAGCGATTCGACGTTCGGTGAGAAAGCCGCCACGACAGCCGTGTGGACAGCCATGAAGGCGAAGACAAAATTGGGCATGGGTGTGAAGAGGAGGAAAAAGTCGAAGAGGAAGAGGATTTTATCTGTAGCGAAATGCGGTGGTTTCCTACCGATTTTATCAGTGTTGGGAGCGCTCGGGTCTTTGATCGGAGGAGCAGCTAGCGTGGCGAAAGCGGTGGGCAATCGTAAAGCCGCTCGACGACAACTCGAAAATTGCAACGTCACAATCGCGCGATGGAGGGTCGCGGTCTGCACATTGCACCATACAAACGCGGCGGTCGTGTGAGGAAGAGGTCGAAGAAGGTAAAAAAAAACATGGAAGAAAACGATAGAAACTCTTAGATTACCGATCTCTGACACCACAACGAACGAGCAATTAAGTCATTCGGCGTATCTTTTAAAATTACTGTTCTTCAGAGGTGTATTCATGCGCGATGCGATACCTACGAAATCACGTCGTAACGAGTGCGGTATCGTGAACCTCGACGATTCGACAGCCCCCGGTACACACTGGGTCGCTTACCCGAAGAGGGGAGACGAGGCTGCCTACTTCGACAGTTTCGGTAATCTCAAACCACCTAGGGAACTCGAACGATATCTCGGAGGTAACATTACGTACAACAGACGATCATATCAGTCGTACGATCAAAGCATTTGCGGTCAGTTGTGTCTACGATTTCTCTTTGAGATCGATTGGAAGAGGAAGAAGCTTCTCGCGTGATATATTGCACATCGATCCGAACAGTCCTGCGGTAACTTTCGTGCTACGATCATGTCGTTGACTCTCACACTAACGGGAAGAAACAGTGTCCTCGCGGCGAATTATTTCCCCGCTTTGGACTTGAGCGATAGCGAATACGAATTGGGTCTTACGAATTTCGAAACGTACAACACGATACCGAACGTCACCTCCTTGAATAATAAATTCCACTTCGACACAGACAACATTACGATCATGATTCCCGTAGGTTCGTACGAATTGAACGATATCGAAAAGTATCTGAGGACCGCTATAGTTCACAATACATTACCGAGTACTATCAACAACGACGAACTCGAAGAATTCGACGATATAGATCTAATATGCGAGGACGAAAAAACTATGGAACGGGCGAAATCTGTATTGATTCTTCGCGCGAACGAAAACACCATGAGAAGTGAGATCAAGTGTGAATATCTAGTGGATTTTTCCAAAACGAACAGTATCGGTTCATTGTTGGGCTTTTCGACGTTTCGCGTGTTACGACCAAACAAGTGGTATGTGTCGGACGAACTGGTGAAAATTATGAACGTGAATATAATTCGCGTTGAGTGTAACATTACCTCGGGTGCATACAACAACGACAGACCGGCACATACGATACACGAATTCGCGGTGAACGTTCCTCCAGGATATAAACTATCCGTTACTCCAACGCACGTCATTTATCTCCCGGTCATCGCACGAAACATTACCGATATAACGATACGTGTAGTGGATCAGAACGGACAGTTGATCGACTTTCGCGGCGAAGAGATATCGATTCGACTTCACATACGACGTAGACGTTAGGGGGATACTATGTTCGAAGGCGGAAGATGCTCGTCTTGAACGATTCGTACGACGGAGTGAACGCATCGCAAACGTCGACATTGTGGCAACCGTTCAAAAATCGATACGAACGAACGAAAAGACGAAAAAAAGGAGGTCAATTGAACGCCACGAACGTCGCCTTTCTACGATCTCTCGGATTCGTCGTGAGAAATGAATCGTGATATCCTGAAGATCGGAGGT
>NW_017280311.1:9489-17681 GCF_001594065.2 Cyphomyrmex costatus
CAAAATTTGCGAAATCGTACTACGGCTACGAAACATACGAAGCTTTGTTGTCCGTCGCGCAATTTGTTTCAGCCGCGCCGCTCGTGGTGATCGATTGCTCTCGTCAAAACGAATCTGTGAAAAACGCTACCGTGGACATTCGTATCGAATTCGAATGTAGGGACAATATTCCATCGGGCACCACGACCTATTGTCTAATTATTCATGACAGAGTAATAGAGTACAATCCATTGACAAATGTCGTTCGTAAGATTATATAACGATACACATGATTATGTTTTTCTCAACTCAATTTAGACGATTCCATATGCTAATGTAAGTTTTTCATGTATGCTTTACAAAATAAACTATATTCTAAAAAAATGCACCACGTTTATTGACGCTCTTATCTCCTCGTTTCCTGTATCTATTTTTAGACACTCTTATCTCATTGTTTTCATTTGTCTATTTTTAGATAAAACATACCACTTCTCTCTCTGCACTCGCAGTATGCGATTAATAGTCGAACCGTACGTTTCCGCTGTACACGTACGTCGCGATGTCTCTCGCTTTCCTCGTCGCTTTCCTTTCCGTAACGATATCCGCGTCGACGCCGACGATACAAAATTTAGTAAACACTGAGGTGATAGAATATCTGCAGAAATATGGTTACCTGAACGAGGTGGACTTAACCACTCACACGTCGATCGAAGATGAAAAAATTAAAGATGCTATCGCATTATTCCAAGAATACTATCAAATACCAGGTAACGGTGCGTTGAACGATAATACATTACGTCAAATGCGACAACCGCGATGTGGGTTACCAGATATGTCACACCAGGAACAAAATAGTGTTGTAGCGAAATGGAGAAAAACGCATCTTACGTGGAACTTCCACTTGGCAGACGCAGATACATTGAAAACTACGGCACACGCATTCTCCTTATGGGAAGCGAACACATCTCTAACATTCGAACGTCAAACGTTAAATCCAGACATTTTAATATCGTACCGCGAAGGATTTCATACATACGTCGATAGCAGACGCAAAGAGATCTGTTCCGGTTTGTTCGACGGACCTGGTGGAGTGCTCGGACACGCGTTTTCACCTACGAACGATCTCGTGCAAACCACAGAGATACACATAGACGGATCGGAACAATGGCATATATATTTAAACGAAAATATACCAGACAACAAAGTGCAATTGCTTTACACGTTAACGCACGAGATCGGACATTCATTGAGAATGTCGCACTGTACACATAGAGATTCCATACTGTTTGCTTACATTACCAATAATACCGTTAAACTCAGCCTAGAGGACAATTTAGCTATTCAACGTCTGTACGGAATAAAAAATCGTAATATAGTGCCGAGTACTCGATCACCACCGGTAACAACTGACACAACGAAAACAACATCAAACAAAAGAGATCTGTGCGATCTACCGTACGTAGACAATGTACTGGTGTTGAATCATCGCAAATTCGTTACCTATCGAAAAACCATGTGGATGATAGACGTCAACGGTAAGAGGTACAAAGGACCTATCGCGCTCAACGATTACCTTCGTTTTCTTCCGACGAATGTTTCCATAAACGCTGCGTATCAACGACCATCTGGAGAAATTGTAATATTCGCGGGTAATCAAATATACATGATAGACTATCCGAGTTTACGATTGAAGGACGGTTGGCCGAAACGACCATTCGACTTAAAGTTACCCACGAACATGCACGTTAACGCAGCATTGGTCACCAATAGAGGTCAAACGTACGTGATCTACAATGACGATAACGTAGCGTTACTGAACGAATGACCGTTAACGGATATCACACGTTACGGTCGATATTTCCAGGAATACCACCATCTCCTACTCTAGCCTTCCGATATATCGACGGTTCTCTTTATTTCCTACACAAACGTCAATATTACAAATTTAACGAATTCACCAGAACGGTAACAAATGCTGATAAACTCGACATGAAAATACTCAACGTTAATTGTCCCACAGACGGATTACTCAAGCAATTGCAGGATCTTCTTACTCGATTGCTCCAATCGAGTAATTCACTCACAAGCACCGCGTTGGATACAGAGGACGATTAACACGACATTTTATGTAAAAAAATATATATCACTTAGATAGGTACGCAGAAGATCAGTGTGAAAGAACGAATCGTTCGAATAACATCGTGAGAGAGACATGTACGCGATTTCAAACGACACCCACGACGACACTCGACATCTCATCGAGCATACCAATGGAAAAAAGGAGAAAAAATCCGACGAAAAATCGAAAAAGACGATATGACGATATGGAAAACGGAACAGACACGTAGGTATTATTTTTATTACATTTTTTCTTATCTAATTTTTTTCTTTCGTTACAGAGCCAAAGTAGTACGCATCTTGGAAAGAAGATATCCTTTGACTGTTACAGGATACAAGTATCTGACCGTCGGTATCGACGTTAAATTGCCCTCCGTGGTGACTATCGTTCTTGGAGACTGTCACGGCAAGGAGATGTCCCTCTCACCGACCGTATGGAGCGAGCTCGTTGGAAAAAAAAACGTCATACTACCGCTTTTGCAATACGAAGAAACCAAAGGAAAACGCACGCCACCGCCGATGTACATCGGAGACGTGACGTTGCGTTTCGGTCGAATTAACAGTATACCGATGTTACGTCTGGATTCATCGTCGTCTAAAGTGACCTTATCCAAAAGCACCGTTCTCAATTTGTTCAATCTCGAATATTGCGTCAATCGCCTTATTTCCTCGTTCAACGCTGTAACTGATACCATCGACAAAAAATTCTCGCGTCTTCTCAATATCGCGACCAATGTGAACGATTCTACGAAATTATCAAGAACCATGTACGAAAACGAATCTTTCGATCGCAACGACATCATCGATTGCGAACTGATCGCACTGATCTTCGGACAAAATTAAAACGCTTTACGAATAAACATTGTACTTTCACATGTAACAATAATCGAATAAATATGTTCATTCAGTTGACAAATAAGAAAATAATTTTATTCATCCGATCCTACCGATTACGCGTTGATAAAACACTGTAGACGAATATTATATACCAATTATGCAATGTTAGGTATGATTAAGTGGCAAAAATTCTCACGACAGCGTATCTCATCGCTCGACCTTGCAATTAGTCATAACATTCAATGCGACCTTTTGACTCGAGATTACGAGTGCATCGCACTCGCGTGTCTCCGGCGCGCGACGTCGAATAAATTGATTAATATATAAATAATAAAACAATAATAAATATTCTGAAAAATGAATAAATGATTTCAAGGGTGATATGAATCAAAGGTATTCCTTTATTTTGTTTTTTTATTATCTTGTTTTAAAGACGAATTATTGTTAAGCGATGTCTAAATTAAGTATTGACTAATTGAAGGAATAAAATAGATCATGTAAAATAAATAAATAAATATCTTTTCACTCAATATGACATCGGATGTGACCTCTTGCATTTACGATTTATTTCCTTAGACTATTTCGCAATTTCCGCAAAATCTCGTTCAAAGTGTTATCGCGACATACATTTTTTACGTTTTTCCGACAAAATTACATATCGCGCTATGCGATTTTCGCTATTTTTTTTCCATTTTTGACTATTTAAATAGACTGAATCAAATCATATTTGTACAATTTACATTTTGAACGTTGCGTGTTTTGTGTGTAACTGTTGCAAAAATGAAGGAACGAGTGCCGATTAAAATATTCGAAAGCGACGAAGAGGAGGAGGTTGTGGAGATGGAGGTGGAGGAGGTGGAGGAGGTTGAAGAGGAGGAAGAGGACTACAATACTGATGAGGAGGAGGAGATGGAGGATGATCCTCTTCCTGCACCCTCTCCTACACACCCTCCTACATCCTCACCTCCTATAGAGAATGAAGAACATGTAGAGGAAGAGGAGGAAAGGAACTGTCTTCCTCTCATAAACATCCACGAGATGGACACGGAAGACATTATACGTTATTTACTGCAAGTTTTCCAAGTGAATAATGTTCAAGAATTACTCCACCTCCTTACACGCTTGATGGAGCAATTGAAGGAGGTCGAACATTTATTGTGACGTAAGTAAAAACTATTTATCAGTTGCATTTGAGATGAGAAAATACTGATACTAAGTTTTAGCCTTGATAGAAACGAATGACAAAAAGTTTTTTTTCAAATTAAATATTCTATCTTCATGAAATTATTGAAAAGTATTTTTATCTCTATTATTTACTTGTTCTTATTTATATAAATTTATTATTTATATGTTCTTCTGTTACAGACGTGGTACTACTGATATTATCGCCCAAACGAGGAGATAAGAGTGTCTAAAAATAGACAAATGAAAACGATGAGATAAGAGTGTCTAAAAATAGATACAGAAAACGAGGAGATAATAGCGTCAATGAACGTGGTGCATTTTTAGAATATAGTTTATTTTATATTTTTAAGAATCTAAACAAAATAAAATAAAAAATAAAAGCATATTAAACCTTTACATATAACAGTATTCTCAATTATTTAGCTTCCTTCCTTCCTTCTTCGCGGTATTATATAACGCACATACCGTCAGCGTTCGACGGCGACATCGAGCTCATGTTAAAAGATTAAAATAATTAATTAATTAAGTAAATAATTAATTAATTAATTAAGTATAAAAATAAATAAAAAATAAAAAAATTAGTAGATATACAAATTATTATTAATTTAACTTTTATGCCTTAATGTGTTTCTTTTTTATTGAGTATAAATGAGTTCGAATAAACAAATAAATAAGAGTGTATACAAATAAATAAATAATAATAAGTATATAAATAACTAAAAAGCGATTAATTCAGCTTTCTCAATTCGTCGCAAAACCATCACCCAAGCGATAACCGACCAAAATCGCGTTGGAATCGTAACGCAAACTAAAAAAGCCGTGCCAGGAATTTTCATCAGGAGCTGTCATGTCGAGCCCCGTGAACACATGTGCCCCGTGAGCAGTATAAACACTACGGAGGACAAAATAAATGTACAAGCACAGAACATAAACCACGCGACAAGCAAAGGTAAAATTAAACCTCCGCGTGAAGAAAAAATCAAGAATCTCATACGAGACACTCATTCAAACCAAGAAGAAAGAAGATCATTATTAAACATACGCAAAAAATTTAGCGACGTATTCCATTTAGACGGAGAACCACTGACTCATACAACAAGGATAGCGCATGAGATAACAACGCGAGCCGACACTGCGAACGTGAACGTGCGACCATATCATCTCCCCGAGAGACACCGAAGAGAAGTAAATAAACAAATTCAAGAAATATTGCGAAAGGAAGTAACGGAAAACGGAATTTTACCAAATCCGAGCAAATTAAAAGCCGCGAGTACATTTCCATTACCGAAGCGAGTAAAAAATTCTTCTAAAACCGCTAAGGCCTTTAACTAAGTTAACGAAAAAGGACGTAAAATTCGTGAGGACCACCGAACAGCAAACCGCCTTCGAAACCTTGAAAAATAAATTAACAACCGCATCAGTACTAAGCTATCCGAATTTCGAGCAAGAATTTATTATCACGACGGGCGCATCACATTACGACATTGGAGCCGTGCAGCCTAGAAGTACGGTAGGTCAGGATCGTCCGATCGCGTATGCTAGCCGCGTTTTATCGTGAACGGAACAGAATTATAATACAACAAAGAAAGCCTCAAATTATACATAGAAAATTAAAATTATACATAACATTAAAATTAAAAAAGCCATTTTATAAATAAAAATATAAATAATTATAAGTAAAAGAAATATAATAACTAAACTCACCAATGAAGATGGATAAACGATAATCCAATAGTAATCCAATAATAGAAATATAAACTACACTATACACTAATAACTATTTACTGCACTAATAAAAAGTTAAAAATAATAATAAAATAATAAAAAACTAATATTAAAAGTTAATAATAAAAATATATATAAGTTCACTACATAGGCGCGGCACCACGACCACGACCATGATTCAGAAATAAAAGACGATACACTACGATAAAATACACCGTGAACGAACGAACAAACGAACGAACAAATATAAAAACCGACATAAGACAAAATAAAATATAATCTAAATAATGTAAAAACATTGTAATTCCAGAATAATATTAAACATCACCTTAATACAAGGCGACATCGCAACAGACGCACTCTGCGAGATAAAGAAATTCAACGACAATCCAGGAATATACTTCGAGCACATAGGAAACATGCAATTAATACAACCATCCTGGAAATTAGTCATACAAATAAATATTACTGCGTTACCAATAAGATTAGAACAGGCGCAAAAATATATACAAAAATTCAAAGCAACGTGTCACCTTTCCGTAACCATTGACAGAGACATTTTTGCAAATCTTAAATCAATACTAGAAAACGGGTACAGACAAGCTGACCAGTTAGTAACGAAAATAACGTTCACATTTCGACAATCAAAAATCCAAAAAAGAGGACTTATTAACGGAATAGGAACAATCGCGAAAACATTATTCGGTACCATAGATGCCGATGACGAAAAATTAATAAAGGAACAATTAACTATGTTAGAGAACGCACAACAAACGACGCACACATAGTAAAAAATCAAATTAAAAGATTACAAACGACAATAGCTCACATCGAAGACACCGAAAATACTATACAGATGAACGAATATATACTAGCAAACGTAACGAAAAAATTAAAAACACAACTACTTACAAATGAAAAAACAATCAATTTACATGAACATTTTATCGTCATCAACGCAATACTAAACGACTTAATACGTGACGCACAAGACATCTTAGAATATTTAGTCTTTATAAGAGTAGGAACATTAAATCCTCGAGTAGCACCTCTTAGCGCTATTATCGAAAACCTTAAAGAAACGAGTTTACAACTGTCCGAAGAACTTCATTTTCCCTTTAAAATCGGAAATAACGAGTGGCCAACGATAGAAAAAACGGCTACTATAACCGCCTATTGCGACTCAAAAAGCATATTTACGATTTTACAATTTCCGTTAGTCGCACCACCGAAATATAAATTAATAAACACCATTACATTACCTGTAACACACCACAATAATGTATTCGTGAATTTAGAAATAAAAAATCCCTTAATCGCCGTGAACATAGAAGGACATTCTTATATTATAATAACTGAAAATAATTTACAAAAATGTAGAAAACTCAATAGCGAATACTTATGTAATGAAAACTTCGCAATACGTCGCGCGAACTTAGATAAAACGTGCGAAATAGAAATATATTTAGGAAACACCGAATATAATACAAATTGTAAAGTAGAAAAAACGATAATAAATAATACCCTATGGATACCGTTAAATAATCCACACTCTTGGTTATATACGACTGCGAAAACAGAAGAAATTTATATACAATGTAAAGACCACGGAAAAATAAAAAGAACGATTGAAAATACGAATGTGAAGTAATCACACCTGACGCAACGTTACAGTCACCAAAGACGACACATGAGACGGTAATAGAGTCATTCTTACCAGAATATAATATATCTATAATAGAAGATAAAACAAATCTTAAAGTAAATCAGGAGACGCGGTAGCGTCTCCGGCCATGTTCAAAAAAACTGTGAGACGCTACAAGTTTCTTATCCCGAGCCATCAAAGTCCATTATTGGGAGGTGCATAACTATTAAAATATAAAAAATTTTGAATTGAACGTCATATGTCGTGAAAGGCGGCATCGCCACGAGTAATTCGAGACAAAAAAATTTTAAATCGGTCAAGCCGTTCTGGAGATACAAGCGGTCGAAAAGTGATGATTTTAATGAAAAATTAAGAAACGTCTCCTTCTCCGTCTATGTGTCTGCCTGTATGTACCAATTTAAAAATATCGTTATTTGACGGATAGTGAAATGTTACTTTTTAACATCCTCTTTTACCTTTCACTCGCACCTTCACCATCATCGGCCCACCGGACCTCCTCCACTCGCCTCCCCCCCTCCACCCACCATCCACCTCCATCACCCCTCTCTTCCGCTGTAATTCACTCTTTTTCGTTATTACAACTTTTTGACATCCTCTCTCACCTTTCACTCGCACCTCCACCATCTTCGGCGCACCGGACCTCCTCCCTCCGTCCCTTCCCCGGGTACTACCACCCACCCCC
>NW_017280311.1:18105-18440 GCF_001594065.2 Cyphomyrmex costatus
CACTCCCCCTCCCCCTACCACCCACCCCCACCGCCACTCTCTTCCGTCGTATTTCACTATCTTTAGTTGTTACAACTTTTTAATATCCTCTCTCACCTTCCACTTGCACCTCTATCTTATTTAATTGTAAAAAACTTTATTAAAAGAAATTTGTTTTAAATGAAGGTAATAAAAAAAATCGATGCGTTAATATTAGACGGTTAGTGGCTCACCGATAAACCGTGCAGTCATCTTTTAAATACATATTAAATGAAATTATTGTCTTAAATACTCCCGACTGCTGACCGATATGACGTATATTTAAAACCATCACAGTACTATCACGAGTTAAATTG
>NW_017280311.1:18558-22152 GCF_001594065.2 Cyphomyrmex costatus
GACAATGCAACATTTGGTTGATTTTCGAATCGCCTCCGTCTAGCTTTCGCTGTCCCTCTCACAACACCGCACCGCGCATAATATATTACCAGGAAAAATTACTGTTTTACATTTATTTAATAATTTTGATTTTTTAATAATTTTGTTTTATAATATGCAATCGCGTTAACGAAAAAAAATTAACATGTTATAAATCTGACGTGTCAATATTAAACGGTTGGTGAAAACAGCCTTGGGGATTGTTATCAAAACAACACATCAAGTGAAAGGGCGAATGTGAGTCGCACGTCCCCCCCTCGCCAGGCTCACCGATAAACCGTGCAGTCATCATTTAAATGCATATTAAATAAAATTATTATTTTAAATACTACCGACTGCTGACCGATATGACGTAAATATATTTAAAACTATCACAGTACTATCACGAGTTAAATTGTTAATATATTACCACGAAAAGTAACTGATTATTAATTAAAGTTGCTAGTATAAAGTGAATATACAAAAAGTGTACGTAACTTTCGGCCGATTTTCGAATATATACGATCACGTTAATGAATAAATAAAAATATGTTGTCCAAAGTCGACGCGTTAATTAATACACCTTCGCCTCGCTTTCGCTATCCCCCCTACCTCACCGTTCCGCGCGCAGAACAATGCCATTCGATCATGATGGAGCACTTGGACTGCACGCGGTGAGATGAGGTGGGGAGAGTTGGGCGAATGCAACTTTTCGGCTAATTTTCGAATTACCCAGAATCGCCTTCGTCTAGCTTTCGCTGTTCCCCTCACCTCACCGCTCCGCGCGCAAAACAATGCCATTCGGCTGTCATGAGACACTTCAACTGCACGCGGAACGGTGAAGGGGAAAATGTAACTTTTGGCTGTCCCCTCACAACACCACACCGCGCATAATATATTATCACGGAAAGTAACTGTTTTACATTTAATATTTTGTTTTTTATGCGATCGCGTTAACGAATAAAAAATAAATATGTTCTAAAATCGATGCGTTAATAATAGACGATTAGTGAAAGCAGCCTTGGGGATTGTTTTGATGCGGAAGGTCGGACGCGAGTCGCACATCCCCCTCTCATCCGGTTCACCGATAAACCGAGCAGTCATCATTTAAATATAGTACATATAAAATTATTTTAAATTCTATCGACTGCTGATTGTTATGGCGTATATTTGAAATATCGCAGAACTATCACGAGTTAAATTGTAATATATTACTACGAAAAAAAACTGATTTTTAATTAAAGATGTCAGTACAAAGTGATCATACATAAAGTGTGTATAACTTTCAGCCGATCGTCTCCGCTTTCCGCTGTACCCCTCACCACATATTAAATACATACTTATATTGTACATATATTTGAAACATATATTTTAAATAAATTTTAAATACTACCGACTGCTGACTGATATGACGTATAAAATTATTTTAAATACTCCCGACTGTTGACTGGGGTATAAAAAACATTAAATAAACTTTGAAATACAAAGAATAAATAGGCTAATGAGAGTAAACTCGCTGTTATCAATGCGAAATCACAAAAAACAATATATATTCTCGTTAACACTCAAAAAAATGTCATATATAAAATACTATACGTTTCGGCCTAACATCCGGGCCATCTTCAGTAGTAAATTCACATAAAAGACATGGATCTGTAGAAAAGTGGTCACTCTCAACGTCAAACAATCAAATCCACATGGTTGGTAGGTCATGTGCAAACGACAAGACGTTAATCTAAGTAAAAATTAAAAATTAATGACAATGATTGAAGAAAGATGAAAATGAACACTCACCGACAAATCCATGATTAACAAGATAAAGTTGTATTAAAGAAATAAAAGACCACCATCAGACAAACAACAAATTAATATAAAACAAGTCAAAAGATAAAAATCCGAAGATAACATTTTGGTGGTCACGATTTAAATGTAATAATAGTAAACAGAACAACTCTAAGAGGAGCAACGATGTATCGATTTATCTCGCAGTAACCTCGATGAACATAAATATCCAATAAAGTCGTACATACAGTTATAAGCGCATGCGTGTAACCAACGATACAGGAATCGATATAATTCTTCCAATCAGATAACAGAGATCACACAGATATATCGAAGTCATAATATATCACACATTCAAAAAGAAATTCACCGAAATTCATTAAGTAAGGAAACATAAGAATGGTGCAAAAATTCAGTGTCTGACTGTAAATTCAAGCTGTGATTTTGTAAATTTATATGTAACATTTCTGCTATTTGTCTTTTATATGAAAATCTTTCATTGTCTAAAATCTCTACATCGTTCCAACAAAAATCATGATCAAAATTAATTCTATGTTCCGAGACAACTGAGAAATTGCCACTGGTCTTTCTAATATCATTCTTATGTTCCTTAATCCGAGTGTTCAATGTTCGCTTCGTCTGACCAACATATGTGGCATCACAATCTTTACAATGGATTTTATATACTACATTCTTTTTCGACATCCTGCCCAATCTATCTTTCTGTGCCTTTATACAACAATTTAACTTATTAAGGCTAAAAAAGGCCATATTAACATTAAGATTTTTCAATAAGCGTTTAAGTCTACATGAAACGCCTGCAACAAAAGGAAAAGGGAACCAAGATATAGGAGGTTCATCAGCAGTACTAGCAGGCTGGGCAGTTTGTCTAGAAGTTTTCTTATTACGTAAAGACTTTAAGCGCTCATTAATAACATTAAACACCAAATCCACCGGATAGTCATTATTAAGCAATGTTTCAATGACGGTAATAATATTTTTTTGATGAAATTTTGGACTCGATAACAGAAATGCTCTATCAACTAACCCCATAATCGTGCCTTTTTTCTGGGAAAGAGGATGTTGAGAAAGGAAGTTTAAATATCTACCCGAATACGTAGGCTTATGAAACCAGTCATACTCAATCGTCAAATTATTTTTAATAATGGTGATGTCGAGAAAATTAAGTGATTATTATTCGTTACAACGAATAACTAATATACATATTAGTGATGGCCTGTTACCTAGAGCTTATGGCCTTCCTAAGATCCATAAAAATGGTTTTCCTTTAAGAGTTATTGTTTCTGCTGTGGATAGTCCTCTTTACCCTTTAGCCAAATTCTTACACAAAATCATTTTTCAAGTCAGTTCGGATTCTCCTAGGTCAATTATAAATAGCTTTGAATTGATCAAAAAGTTAGACAGCATACAATTAAATGTGGATTCTACTTTGATTTCACTTGATGTTGTTTCATTGTTTACCAACGTACCAATTGATTTAGCTTTGGAAAGTATTAATAATAGATGGTCACAAATTCGTAGCAATACTTCCTTTTCTAAAATAGAATTCCTTAGAGGACTGAAATTGATTTTTGACTCAACATTTTTTTCATTTGACAATATTATATATAGACAAAAATTTGGTATGCCAATGGGTTCTCCTTTGTCTCCAGTTATTGCAGATATCGTTTTACAAGATTTGGAACTTAAAGCACTAAATTCTTTAAACTTAGAGATCCCATTTTATGTTAGATATGTGGATGATATTGCGATGGCTGTTCCTTGTGATAAAAC
>NW_017280311.1:24443-42389 GCF_001594065.2 Cyphomyrmex costatus
GCGCAGGACAATGCCATTCGACAGTCATGGGACATTTCGACTGCACGCGGAGCGGTGAGGAGGAAAATGCAACTTTTGGCTGATAACATATTGCGGAAATTTTTTAGAAAACTGTAATATGCAAATTGTAATCTGTTTTACTTATATGTATGTATGTTCATTTTGAATTTGCACCTTGAATGATCTATTAGTTACTTTTCGTGGTACATATTCAACATAGAAAATATACTTTATGTATGTTGCAGTTATTTTCTAGAACACTGTAATATTTTTATTGTAATCTGTTTTACTTATATGTAGGTATGTTCATTTTGAATTTGCATCTTGAATAATCTATCATTTACTTTTCGTGGTACATTTTAATATAAAGTGTTCTAGGTAGCACAATGTGTATTCTATATTAGAAGTTCTTTGATAAGGATCCAAACCGAGGATCGAAACGTAAGAAAAATTGTATATTTTCAATAAATCGTATCAACACACATTAACATCCTGTGTACAAGACTCGATTAGGCATTTCTCTATCTCTTTTAAATGATTATCTAATAATAATATATTAACCACGAAAAGTAACTGATATATTATTAATCCTAACATATCATTAAAATGAAAAGGTCAAGCCATGTTCAAAAATAGATCCTCGCAAATTAAAAAACCCAACAAATTTAAACCTTTGAAAACTAACCGCAAAAATTTGATCCTTCCTAAATTAAAACGATTACCTAACCACAAAATAGAAAACTCAATAAATTTCAACCTTTGAAAATTAAACCCAAAAATTTGAACCTTTCTAAATTAAAATAATTATTTAATAATGTAACATAATAATTTAAACCTTTAATACTTTAAATGATATTATCTAATATACCCAGCAAACACCAAATATACATACAATAAACGTGGAAGTAACAATTAATGTAACGGATGTTACACTCTATTTATATTATAGTTGTATAACGTGGAAGTAACAAGTAATATAACGAATGTTACACTCTATTTACATTACAGTTATATAATCTTATTTTATATATATAATATGACCGGGTTACGAAACTATTACATTGTTCTGTTTTTTATATGTTATACTAAACAAACAGCAATATAACGGCATTTGTTATGTGTTATATAACAATTGTTTCGTTGATATTATATTAATACTATATAATATGAATTATGATGTTCTAACCTCTCTTACAATCTTTTATCCGCGATGCAGCGTTGCGAACCTTTGCAGCAGTTAAGTTGTCGAGCACGACAATGCGAGATATACGCGTGATTGTTTATATATTTAAATTATGAGATTATATTTGAATTATGACATAAAATATATTATTGGTGGGAATAAAAATGTGATGATTAGTGCAAGCAGTTCTCTCTGGTGCAAGTGGACATACACGTGTATAACCTCAAATTCTTTGACTAAATAACTTGTTTGCATAGTTAATCTTAAAATTAATTTAAATTTATATTTATAAGCACACAAAAGATAACAAATATAATTATTGTATTTATTATGTTGCAGCAAATCACGGACGGAAGACTATATTAGTTAATATCTTTCATCAAATGTATTTTTTCTAATATATAATATAATATACATATATGTTTACATGTATCCAATATGTATATATATATAACAAAATATTAAAATAAAGTATACAAATACAAATTTTATAATAATAATGAAATGTTTAAAGTACTTTTTTATTCCTAGATACAATAATTGCAAATGTAAAAAAATAGATTCCTGAATTAATTCTAAATGAAGCTATTTAAAATTTTATAGTACGAATGATATATAACAAAATGTTTATTATAGGCATTTTCTTCAATAGTACTTTGGAACAACTGATGGTAAAAAAAAAACAGCTATTTCGTAGCGTGTTTTACTTATGTTCTGATGCACTATTCAGGAAATAAAATAATTAACATTTTTATATTTATATATCGTGTACTATAAAATTATAAATAGATTTATTTAGAATTAATTCAGGAATCTCTTTTTGTAATTTGAGATTACTAAAAAACACGTAACGATATGATATTACTATTTTATAACAAATAAAATAATAGTTACATAACAGTGACATACTTCATATTTCAGTTATATAACATTTCAAAAATACATCATATTCATGTTATATAGCTGCAATTTCGTATGAGTGGGAAGTTACAACTAACGTGAATATTGCATGTAACGAACACGGTATATTACTTGTTACTTTCCGTTTCATTACGGCAATGTTATATTAATGTATTTGTGTTTGCTGGGATAATATATGACCACGAAAAGTAACTGATATATTACTATGTGCCAGTTCAAAGTGAACATACGTTATGTTATTTTCTATGTTGAATATGTACCACGAAAAGTAAATAACAGATTAGTCAAGGTACAAATTAAAATGAACATACCTACATATAACTAAAACAGATTACAATCTGCATATTACAGTTTTCTAGAAAATAACTGCAATGAACATACATAAAATATATTTTCTTTGTTAAATATGGATCACGAAAAGTAATTAATAGATCATTCAAGGTGCAAATTCAAAATGAACATACATATTGTAACCGTACTTTTGAGTGTCGGCACAACTTCGTCGCGTCCTCCAAAAGAAATCTAATTATGCGAAAGCTCTTCGTTAGAATACAAAATACTTAAAGGAGCAATAGTGCGGTTCTTCATTAATTCTTTCGTGATTTGAGAATTTACAGTAGTTGACAAGTTACTTTACTCAGCAAAGATGTTAATCGCTATCAAAAATTCGTTGGGCGCCAGACACGAGAGAGCGTGCCACTCTTCGCACAAATCGTTAGATAAATTGCTCGGACAAGAAATTAAAGATTACGCGGATTCTCGCGACGGAACTAAACAACTAGCTCAGCCAACGGAATTGGCAGAGGGGAGTGGTTCGCGGTTAGCGGGGAAATTGTCGGAGAACGATGGAGAGGCTGAAATAAATGCACCAGAATTAATAATAACAATAAAGAGAAATCGATATATTTAATAGAGACTGTACAAAAGTGTTCGAAAGAAAGTACGTTACAGCATTGACCTTCCGCGCTCTGATATGCGGCGCAATAACAATAAACCGACTATTAACTGGCCGTCGACTACAGAAAGTAAATTCGGCAGTAATTCGCCGAGTAGAAATATGCGACCAAATCTAGATCTTATTATGTTAACAATAATTACTTCGTGAATAGTTAGAACATACGATTTTACATTAGACGGTAACGGTTCTCTAATGCGCAATAACGCCAGTCTCGGCTTTAAAGAATTCTCAACAATTAACAATTACACAAGTGACTTGGCGGCAACGAGGGCGAGCAACAACAATAATTATACTTTTCAATAATCACAGCGTCCGAGCGAATGGCACGCGCCTACGGTAACGATTACTTTAAAACGCCTTGAGGCGGTGAATACGACATCGGGAACTCTAACACGAAATACCGAGTAACGCGCGATCCACTCGAGACGCATTTCACATACCGCGATCGGTGGTTTTACACAAATTATAAGATAACGCTCGCCTCACCACGTAACGATCCCTCGTTGATCCTTCAGAGGAAAACCTCCGCCTCTAAATTTCTCGGCAACGGTAGACAGCATTCTTAGTTCCCAAAAGCTGCGGAGATCCCGTGTCCTCTTTACATGAACTCGATCACCGCGCAAGTGATAATCGGGAGCATTCGCGGATCCACGCAGGCCGCTAGGCCTCTCTCCTATCGGACCGCTCTTTATTCTAATTGGCTTGTTGCTGTCGCGCAACCCCGCGACTAATCACAGCGAATCCTGCGGGTCGCGTATCCTTTGAGTCTCTGGCGCGCTTTTCCAAATTAGCTGGCCGAGGCTTCCCGTCTTGATCAGCAGTCTTCTATTGCTCTCCTCAGAAGTGAAGGCGGCTGCCAATGTTCTGGCCGTGCTGAGACGGTCCCTTATTACGTCTCTCTCCGAGTCGTCTGCAATAAAGGTGCGACAATCACCAAATAATATCATAATTATCAAAGGTTACAGAACAATACGACCTGCGTGTACTGCGCTCCCTGAGGACACAATCGGGATCTCTTTCGGTGGCTTCTTGCTTCCTCAGCGGCGTCTTCTTTCTTCCTTCCGTGAATGAGGCGGCAACATTACACGGATTTAAAACAACCACCGCTCACGCTCTAATGTGACTAATAATCGTTCTTTAAAAATCTGAAATTACAAAATATTTTATCTAAAGGAATATACAAAACGAAACAAAAAAATTATAAATTTGGCACGCTCGCTTGTGCCCTCGCCCTTCGAGCTTAGAGGACACAGGATCTCCGTGCTAGTGCCGTCACTAGTGACTGACACAAAGTGTCACGTCACAATACATATTACCATGAAAATTGACTCAGATATTATTGAAGGTGCCAGTTCAAAGTAAACATAAGGATAGTACCCCTTGGGTTTTTAAAAGAATTTAACTTGGCGTACAAATGATACGTGTCATTAGATTTAAGAAAATAATAAGATAGATAAAACAATAGTTCCCTTCTCTTCTTCTTCAGTAATACCCAACAGTTCCGAACTTTCTAATTTGACTAAGTCTAACTAGAACATGTACTTGAATACCTCATTATGTATGCCAAGGTTTTTTATATACATATTGATTTCTATTTCATTATCTTTCAATAATAAAATGAATTACGTTAAAATAGACAATTTGATATAAGAATTCTATTAATATTAATACTGATCTTTTGTGACTTATTTTTGAAATAAAAAAAATTATTATTTTAATCTCTCACCTAGAACACTATATCTAATTCAAGATTGTGGAGCACATAAGAATTCTTTTTAAATTAATACTCATCATTTGTAATTCATTTTTGAAATATAAAAAGCTGTTATTTCGATCTCTCACCTAGAACACTATATTTGATTCAAGATTTTGAAGCACATGTGTGTGAGTTACAGTTTTCAATCACGTGTATCTTCATAAAGTATACATTTTCAAAATATTATTCTAATTCATAATTAATATTGTGAGGAACGATTGTTCTGTTAATCAATTTCGTAATAACATTATACCAAAACACTTATTACGTTTATTAGTGTATTTGATTATGTATATGTAAAAGATTTTGACATTGGAATTAATAAATATTCACTTCCATTGCATTATCTTTCAATAATAGAATGTATTATGTTAAAATATTTTAGAGAACGTCAATGTAGATATACTGGAAAAGCACCGTTCGGATACTATCACCAAGAAAGAGAAATCGCAATAAAGTTCTTAATACTGAACATTAGAAAGAAACATACAATAACGAACTTGAAGTGATATCACAGGTATAACACACTACGTATAATTAACTTTATAATAAACGTACATAAAAATGAACAGACATTCTTCTTTTACATCATTTATGCTTCTTTCTAATGTTTAGTATTAAGAAATTATTATGATTTCTCTTTCTTGGTAATGGTATCCGAACGGTATTTTTCCAGTATGTCTACATTGATGTTCTCTAAAATATTTTAACGTAATACATTTCATTATTGAAAAATGTTAGCGTAACTCGTGGATCATCCTGTACAATCTACGAACAGACCGATTGTACATTACCGAACCTTGATGGTTCACCGCGCACTCTCACCGCGCACGTTACACGCACACGGATACTTCGTATCCTTCGCTTATCGTTGCGACGTTGTACGCCTCGTTCTCCTTACATTATTATAATAAAGTGCATATTAACGATATTCTGGTTCGTTCGAACACCTCTCACATCCACCAGCTCCAAGTAATCCTAACAGGTTATGGGCCCAGGATCACCGTAAGCGCCATAACAACGAAATCAGTGACATTATCAGCAAATTTTTCAACGTAACCGTTAACTATGAACGCTGCCAACGTGATACGAATCGAGAGTCTAGGAAAGGACAATTACGACACGTGGAAGCTCCACATGGAAGCTCTTCTCATTAAAAATGACGCGTGGTCGTACGTAAACGGTGAATCCGTAAAGCCTGAAATTGAAATCAATAATCCCGCTTCTCGTGCCGCGCTGAGAGCATGGGAAAAAGGTGACGCTAAGGCGAAAGCCGACATTGTTTTAGCAATCGGCAGCTCCGAATTGAAGCACATTAAAGCTGCACCACAGCACGCGACGTCTGGTTAAAGCTGGAATCGACGTACCAATCACGAGAACCAGCCAGAAAAGCGACGCTACTCAAACAGTTAATGCTTCAACGCATGGAAGAAGGCAGTGACATTCGTGATCATATCAGCAAATCTTTCGACGCGGTCGATAAATTGCAAGACATGCAAGTCGACATACATCCCGACGTGCTAGCAACGATGCTTTTATACAGCCTACCATCGAGTTTCAACAACTTTCGATGCGCAATCGAAGCTCGTGACGAGCTACCCACGGAGGATGTACTACGCATCAAGATTATAGAAGAAAATGAAGTGCGAAAAGACGATACACACGACTCTGACGTCAAGGCTATGTTTGCGAAGAAGAATAAGAATCGCGCACACAGTAACAAAATGCGTGAACGAAAAGATAACTCTCAGGCGGATGATTGTAAGGCTAACAGACCTCGCTGCGGCAAGTGCAACAAATTAGGACACAGAGCCGCAGAATGCCGTTCCAAGACTAAAAAGGATCAGTCAGCAAAAAGTGCAGAGGAAGAGGTGTCATTACTAGGGATGCGCGATTATTATCGATTTATCGATACGACCGATTTTTTTGGGCAAAAAACCGGTTATTTTTGGCCAATATTTTTGGAGGCCGATTTATCGATCTTCGGTTTTTTAAATTAAATATCGTAGCAATATCGTAGCTGTTCCGATATTTACTGGGTCTCAGGGTGTATTTTTTGTTGCTACACACTCCGAACGGGTGCAACAATGAAAAAGCAGACCGAAGGCCGGTTGGGTTGGCTGGCCGGTCGCGGTCAGCTGTTTGGTAGGTCAATTCTGCTGGGCAGTGACTGCGATTGGTCGATTATCTCGGCTGGCGTTGGTCAAACCAGTCCCCTATAGGCTGTTGCCTGCTGCTAGTCTGCTAGCACAGTGCTACGAATACTAAAAGTATATACTATTACAAGCATTATGGGTTTTCAGTACTGATATTGATAGTGAGTAAAAAGCTTGCTAGTTTGCTGTGCCATCTAGAACGCTTCTACAATATAAAACAAAAATAAGCTAAAATTTAAATTTCATTCATAAAATTTTGTGTCTACGATGCTAGAAATCGATCTAAAATCCCGAACACAGTAAGAATTAACGAATTATGTTTAATACTTCGATCACATGATTGATATAACTAAAGTGATTGGTCAATTCTTTCTATATCTAAGATCTTGAAGAACCGATTATCGTGGTCCGTGGACACAAGATTTTAGCGCGTTCTAATATTACCGTTATCGATAACTGATAAGACCGCAGCACACACTTTTGCATAACGCATAAAGCATGTGCATAAGGAATTTCATTGGCCCATTTTCTTATGCATGAGTCAATGGACTAATCAAATTCTTTAAGTTATGGTTTATGCGTTATGCAAAAGTGTGTGCTGCGGTCTTATAAGTTTCACCATTTTAGATTAATATTACGTTTACGTGACTTAGAACCGATTTTATAAAAGTTTATACATATACATATTTATAAAAATATGTAAAAATGTCTAACGAAGGTAAGATGTGAATTAGTTTGTAATAAGTCTATTGTGAAATAATGTGAAAATTCTGACCTTAGTAATTCATCATCGAATTTATTTCTTCATCATTATCGAATATGATTGAATTTGACATGTCAAATTTAATTTCATTAATAATTTCTTTTTTTTATTATGCCATTCTCTGACAGAATCAGTAGACAAAGAAAATAATATTTATTCACAATTTAACGATCAGGAAAGTGATGTTGAAATAGAATCAACTGTCGAGCAAAATTCAAGGTAAAAAAATACAATTCATTTTTTAATACTTTTTTCTATTTAATAAGTCTATTTATATTATTTATAGCACTAGAAAAAAGAGTTCTGTATGGTCATATTATAATCACAAAACTGTTGAATATGCTTCATGCACCATTTGCAATGCAAAAGTTAAGCATTGTGGTGGGACAACCAATTTAAGATCACATTTAAATAGAAACCATAGGATATTGTGTTCTGGTATATTAAAAAATACGAAAGAAACATCTGAATCGAGCAGTGAATCGATAATTGAAAATTATTCGTTGGTCAAACGAAAAAAATTGACGTCAAAGGTAACTATATTAAATATGTATTAAACTATGTATATCAAACAAAGCATTTCTAATATATGATGAAAAAATATCAATCTGAAATTTATGGCTTATTTCAGCAAAACAACTTGACTCGAATCAACGATTCTTTTGAAAGGATAACTTCTTATAAAGGTTTGTACAAATTTCAAATAATTAATAAGGTCATTATATATATCAATAATCTAATGTTCGTTTATCATTTTCAGAAGGAGGAACACAATTTGACAAAATTACTGCAGCACTATTATTTATGATTACCAAGGATAAAGAAGCACTATCTATAGTTAATAGAGAAGGTTTCAGATACTTTGTGAAAATAGCAATTCCACGTTATTGTTTACCTGATCGAAAGACTCTAACTAAATTAATAGAGAATCGCTATGTTGAAACAAAGGAACGTTATAAGTCTACTCTCGAAAAAGCTTTGTGCTATACATTAACATGTGATAATTGGACTGATTGCACTTTTCAAAGCTATTTAGGTGTCACTGTTCATTACATATTGGATGATCTTGTCATGAAAAATGGATGTTTGGGAGTATTTCCGTTATATACAAATCATACAACAGAGTACCTCACGGAATGTCTCAATTCTATCATTGATGATTTTAAATTAGATCGAAAAAAAATTATGGCAGTTGTTAGTGATGGAGCGGCAAATATTAAAGCTGCTGTATAATATTGTGAACTCTGAAAAACATATTTGGTGTTTTGCACATTTTTTATCTTACCTAGTACTAAAGTGGTAAAAGATGTTTCAACAGTCAATGATCTTACTGATACAGTCAAGAAAATTGTCGTGTTTATCAGAAAAAGTATTATAGCTTCAGATGAATTGAAACGGTTACAAATATGTGACAGGAAGACAGAAGGAACTGCATTAAAATTTATTCTCGATGTTCCGACTCGCTGGAATTCTACACTATACATGTTAGAGAGATTTCTCGTTTTAGAACAGTACGTTTATGCAGTTACTTCGAAATGCAAAAAAGCAAACGTTCCAGATATGCTGACTCGTAGCCAAATTAAAATCCTACATGAAACCAATCTCTCATGAAACCAATAGAATGTGTCATAAAGGAAATCAGCGGCAGTAACTATCCTACGTGTAGTGTCATTATACCAATCATTCACTGTATGACAATAACAATTGAAAACATTTCTCCTTCAGCGGAAGGAATTCTTTTCAAGACAAAGCTTCTTGAATCAATTAAACATAAATTTAAAGATGTTGAAAATATTAAGATTCTCTCAATTCCTACGATACTTGATCCAAGATTCAAACGAATGCATTTTCGAAATGCCTTGTCAGCAGCTGCTGCTGTGGAACAAATAAACAAAGAAATGAAAGTAATTTCTACGATAAATAAAGAGATAGAACAACCTGTTCAACGAGAATCCTCTGACATAACGAATCAATATAGTATATATGGAAGACTCATGACAATTTGGTGGCAAAGAGTACTAACGAAAGTATGGACGATGACCATCTTCTCCACGAACTAAGACAATATTTAAAGCAACCGGTCATCGCTCGACACAACAATCCATTTCAACATTGGAAAACCTTAAAGTACTCGTTCCCAACGCTGTACGAACTGGCAATTCGATACATGAGTATTATTAGTACCTCTGTACCATCAGAAAGTAAATTTTCCGAGGCTGGTGCCATTAAGAATTATGAAAGAAATCGATTAACGGGTGAGCACTTAAATCAACTCTTATTTATGGGATCTCTTTCAAAAGAAGAATGGAATTTAACATAAAAATTTGGCATAATCTTATTACTTATTGTTCTAAATTTTTTCATTTTCTTTATTACTTTTAATTCCTATGTGGCTATTCTCATTTTTTATATTGTGAATATTATCTTTTTTGTTTTTTTAAAAATAAAAACTATTGTGTGCTTATTAAATAAATATATATATATATATATACACATATACGTATATACAGATATCTATATGCTAACATAATTCTCTTTTTTCTTTATCCTCTTTATATATGTGAATGGAATGGTAATTGGTGATTTGATGATTCTGTTGCTTCATTTTTTATTTCAAATTGATGATTCTCTAACTGAGCATGTCAAGCTAGGTATGAGTTTTATATGATTTGTACATGGGCATGGACCTTAATTATGTAATCCCTTCTAAATGTTATGAGAAATAATCAATTATATAGTATATATATGGGGCATTCCACGCCAAGTGGGCCACCCATTTTGCGAAGTTCCATGGATTTCGTTCATATTGCGTGAACTTGAACAGTTTGATGAATAAAGACTCTATGCCAAATAATATACCTGTAGGCCAACTGGTTACCGAACTGTAGAACCGTCAATTTTTGGGCTTTCTCGTTGCAGCGCTCTTTTTGCTTGTCGTTAGTGGGCATGAAAGGCAATTTTGAAAATAAAGTGCAGACGTATTCTTATAGAAAATTGAACGCTCTTTCACGTAAGAATATTCTTTTTTTGATCAGACCAGTTTACGATGATGTTTTTCAGTTTTGAACTTTTCAAAATGGCGGCGCGCCTAAAAGGCCGCTCTCAATTTTCTTTTAATATAGCTCAAAATGTAGCTCCAGGTCTCTACTTCGTTACTCTAAAAGGACTTAATGGCACACGCATTCATTTGGGAGTAAGAGCTAGGAAAGTGAGGAAAATGAGTGGTGCGGCAGGGGGACGGAGCGACATTGCCTCACTTTCCTAGCTTTTACTCCTAAACGAATGCGTGTGCCATTAAGTCCTTTTAGAGTAACAAAGTAGAGACCTGGAGCTACATTTTGAGCTATATTAAAAGAAAATTGAGAGCGGCCTTTTAGTCGCGCCGCCATTTTGAAAAGTTCAAAACTGAAAAACATTATCGTAAACCGGTCTGATCAAAAAAAGAATATTCTTACGTGAAAGAGCGTTCAATTTTCTATAAGAATACGTCTGCACTCTATTTTCAAAATTGCCTTTCATGCCCACTAACAACAAGCGAAAAGAGCGCTGCGACGAGAAAGCCCAAAAATTGGGTGGCCCACTTGGCATGGAATGCCCCATATGTATGTATGTATATAAATTATTTATATATTTTTTTTTATACTAGGCAAAAATAAACTTGGAAAGAAAAGGGCACTAGGAGTTACGCGCAGATAACCTTACGCAAACACCGATATGTATCAAGCAAAACTCCATTTATTACAATATAATTGTGCTTATATGTTTCAGCTCATTTTTTAGCCTTCTTCAGAGACAATGTAAATTACATAAATAAATTATAAATTAAAAATAACATGAAGAATCAAAAGATGTTTAATCACAGTGAGTTCCCCCACAACCGAGAAATAAATACTGATGTTAATTTCATCGTACAGAACATACTAATATAAATAATTAAAGAAGAAGAGAATGAAATAAATAGAAAGCTGTAATTGAGGAAAAAAAACAATTTCCCAGAATTTCCTGGAAAATTAATTTCGAAAATAGATTTATCATAATTATAATTATTCTACCGAGAGTGAGGAGGCTCTCTGTGTTGAGTGTTCATAACGATACCATAAACGATACCGTATCGCAAACATTCTCAAAACCGGTTTTTAGAATAATTTAAGCTAAGGCTGGGTTCACACCTTGACGAAAAAGCGGATTGCGGAAAAGCAGTAGCCAATCAGAACTCGCGTTGGTAACAAGTAGTGTAGAACTGACAGAAAGTCGACTACCAGCGCGAGTTCTGATTGGCTACTGCTCTTCCGCTTCCCGTTTTTCCATCAAGGTGTGAACCCGGCTTAAGACTCCATGTATGCGGTGAGCTACGGCAAACGCATGCAGTGACCAATGCGGTAATTTATAAAATCATTTCGGAGAAATTGGAAATCTGCAATGTCGGTAGGTGGCTTTAGGATTCCCTTAATAATTAAAAAAATAATTTAAAAAATATGTGTTTAATTTTCAAACACTAAACAGAAGAAGACTGGTGCACATTGTAGCAATTTTTTTCGATTTTTTGAAAAATCGAAAAAAACCGATATATCGATTTTTCGATCTTTCCCTCCTGAGAACTGATTGCCGATATCAAGTTTTTCATTTTTATCGATTCTTCCGATATCGGTTTTTTTTCCAATATCGCACATCCCTAGTCATTACGCGCCGACGTTGCTCTCCAATCTCACACCACAGAGTCACATCAAAGCTGGTGCTTCGACAGTGGCGCAACCGCTCATCTATGCAACGAATTAAGTGCTTTCAGTGAAATAAATCACTCGAATTCTGGAAGACTAAATATGGCAAACAACTCTTCGACTGAAACAACTGCTGAGGGCAGAGTGAAGATCACAGCTGATGTACACGGCAAGAACAAAATCGTATCTTTAAGTAAAACATTGCACGTTCCTAACCTACGCACGAATCTAATGTCCATAAGTAAAATAACAGACAACGGCTTCAGCGTAACATTCACGAAAGATAACGCCAAAGTATTTGACGCAGACGGAAACGTCAAAATAATCGCAGATAGAGTCGGTGATTTATATTTCATGCGCGAATCTAAACGAGAAAACTCGAAATTAAGCTGCGCATTATCATCGACAGAAAAACCTTCAGATCTTCAAAAATGGCACCGTAGGCTCGGTCATTTAAACATAAGAGACCTTATCGAAGCACAGCGACACGGGACCATCGAAGGCATGAAATTCAACACTGATGCAGAAGAATTCACCTGCGAAATCTGTCTCCAAGGAAAGATGACTCGCACACCATTCCCGAAGAAATCTGAAAGAACATCGAAACTTCTCGACTTGATTCACTCGGATATCTGCGGCCCCATGCGGGTCGAGTCTATAGGGAAGGCGAAGTATTTCATCGAGTTCATCGATGACCATTCACGATGGTGCGAAGTTCGTTTCTTACGACACAAGAGCGAAGCCCCCCAGGCAACCAAAGAATACATCGCACTCGTGGAGAGACAAAAAGGTAAAAAGGTTAAAATTTTTCAATCTGATAACGGCCTTGAATTTACAGGTAAAGATTTTGATAAATTTCTGAAAGAAAACGGCATCACCAGGCGACTTACCGTACCGTATAACCCTGAGCAAAACGGGATCTCAGAACGACACAATCGCACCCTTCTAGATATGAGCAGATGCTTACACGCTCAGTCGGGCCTGCCGCCCAAATTTTGGGCCGAAGCAGTCAACACCGCTAACTACATACGGAACCGATGCCCATCCAAAAGTCTCAATGGTCTAACACCATATCAGCTGTGGACCGGAAACGTACCCAACGTTGAACATTTCAGAGACTTTGGATGCCAAGTCCTCTGCTTAAATACCGAACCAGGTCGAAGTAAACTAGACCAACGCTGCAAGAAAGGCATCTTCTTAGGCTATCCTACTGAATCTAAAGGTTTCAGAATATGGTTACCTGAAGAAAACAAGGTCATTATATCACGTGACGCCAAGTTCATTGAAGACACAAAGTCACCTTCCAAGAATCTCGAACTTTCAATCAGCGAATCAGAACAAGAATCTCAAAAATCGACAAGACTCGAATCTGTTGAAGTCGAGCTACTTTCCAACGCAGAAGAAAACAGCATCGATGAAGACAGCAACTACGATGAAGCCACACCTGAACAATCGCAGTCTTCAGCGAGGGGGCGAAGAAGACCCACCTTTCTGAGAACAGGACAGAGAGGAAGACCTCGCAAAGTTTACTCGCCCGTCCAATCCCACGCCGAATATACTCAGGAAGAGACAACCGCTCTAGCATCTGAGGTAACTATGAAACAAGCTCTGCCAAGCCCAGAGGCTGAGGAATGGCATGACGCCATGGTCACCGAAATCAAGTCTGTCATACGAAACGACACATGGCAACTTGTAGACCGTCCGAAGAACTCTACCACTATTGGTAGCCGCATCGTCTTGCAGAACAAATTCAACTCAGACGGCTCCCTTCATAAACGCAAGGCTCGTGTGGTCGCTCAAGGCTTCAGCCAGCAGCCAGGACTACACTTTAGCGAAGTTTTCGCGCCCGTAGCCCGACAAGGAAAAATACGTCTAATCGCAGCGTTATCAGCTCGCCTATGCATGAAGATACATCACTTCGACGTAACTACCGCCTATCTAAATAGCGACCTTGAAGAACAAATTCTTATGAAACCTCCCAAGCAATTGACCGGGATTTTAAGGATAATCTCAGTGGATAAAGATGATCCAGACTTGGCAATTGTTGTATATTTCACATGCATATATACTAAGATTAGCGTCTCAGGATGACACCTCACGGCGCTCCTAAATATTAAGAAGTCGATTCTTTATTATCGGCTAAATGCTCCGATTCCGCCGTGTCATATGTATCCCCACCGGGGACTCGCGGATAGCGCGCGCGTAAATAGCAAGATCGCTCTGGGCAGACTCCTGTACGATTCTCCGAACCGGACACTTCGTTCGTGTATTTAAAAGGAGAAATATAGTACTCTGTTTAATATATTGTATATATATCATTTCAACGTTCCGTTCCTCATCGAGTTTAACTCGAAGGACAAGACAGCTGGCGACGAGGATGGGATTATCTCACAGTACAAAAATCACAAGCTGAACACGAGTGGCGAGCGTGACTCACTTTTTTTTTTGTGTGTGAACGAATAGTGCTAGAGGATTCGATCCACGTGGTGAGAGTGAACGTTAGCCAAATTGGAAGGAAGATTTTAGAGAAACGTAAAAATGACCACAGGGGGATCGGACACGAGTTCGGGTGTACCGAGCCCGGGCTCAGGAACAATTTCGGCGCAGAAAGTGGCAATTGCAAATCCGCTTCAGGTCGACGTGTTCGATACGCAACGGCAGCCGTTAGTGAGATGGTTGCAGCGGTTGGAAGGGGCGTTCCGTGTGTTTCAAATCATGGAAGATGCAGATCGAGCGGCTTATCTATTACATTTTGTGGGCGTAGAAGCTTTTGGAATTCTATGTGATCGACTCGATCCTGTTGATCCGTATACGCAGACGTATAATGCGTTAGTTGAAAAATTAAAGGAATTCTACGCACCAGAACCATTGGAGATCGCTGAGATATATATTTATAGAAAGCGTACGCAACGCTCAGAGAAGAGCGCACAGGAGTACATGGCCGCTCTTCAAAAATTATCGCTACACTGTGAATTTGGAGATTATCTGCAAACAGAATTGAGAAACCAATTTGTATACGGACTGAAGAATCAACGGATCCAGTCAAGGCTTCTGGAGACTGCCAATCTCACGAGGGAATCAGCATTAAAAATTGCTTGTTGCATGGAATTGGCGGAAAAAGGAGTCAGCAAATTAAAAGAAGAAAATCCGTTGGAAACAGCCGTTGACTTTGTTGAGGAAGGAGCAAAACACAAGAAGACAAAAGGCTGAGAGGATCGAAAAGGAAACAAGGCAAATCAACAAGGCCAAGGAAAGGACGCATCGTCAACAAACCGTTCCAATTTCAAACAGAATAATAAGTACAATAATATGCGTTTTCACTCCAAATCTAATGTTGTTTGTTTTAGATGTGGACATGCTCATTTGGCACCGAACTGTACCCTTCCTCGGAACGTCAAATGCAGAGAATGCGGTGGCTTTGGGCATTTACAGAAAGTATGTAAAAAGAAGGGACAGGCCCATTTGTTGGAGGAGGTTTTTCACGTCGACGATATGGAGCATCTCGAATTCAGAACAAAATTTACGGTGCCCCTCTGTATTGAAAATAAAGTGATAAAATTCGACGTAGATTGCGGTACGGCAGTTACGCTGGTAAGCGATAATTGGCTTAAAAATCATTTTCCGAAATTAAAATTACATAAAACGAATTTAAAATTAAGGTCGTATTGTAAGCAAAATTTTGTGCCCCTCGGGTTTGTAAAAGTTAAAGTAAAAGATGCAAATCAAAATAAAATATTAAACATTTACGTAGTAAAATATGATAGAGACCCATTGTTGGGCAGAGAATGGATAAATCAATTAAAATCATTAGATAAAATTAAAAATAGTTTAAGAGAGGTAGAAGACATACAATGTTAGACAAGTCGGGTCAAAAGCGATTGGAAGATTTGTTAAAAAAATATAATAATGTATTAAGTGAGGAATTTGCTCATATTGAAAAATTTAAAGCCCATTTAAAATTAAAGCCAGAGGCAAAACCAATTTTTATGAAAAATCGCACGGTACCGTTTAAAATTTTGGAAAAAGTAGAAAAAGAGTTAGAACACATGGTAGATGCGGGTATTTTAGAAAAAGTTGAGATGTCAAGATGGGCAACGCCAATCGTACCAGTTTTGAAAAAAGACGGTGGAATTAGAATCTGTGGTGACTTTAGTGTCTCAGTTAACCCGTCATTAATTGTTGATGAGCATCCGTTACCTACAATAGAAGAATTATTTGCATCTATGTCGGGCGGCACGATATTTTCAAAAATCGACTTAAAGCAAGCGTATTTGCAACTACCGGTTGAGGAAACTGATAGAGAGATTCTCACGTTAAGTATACGAAAATTTAGAAACTTTGCCGGTAACGGTAAAATGTATTAAAAAGGAAACAAGAAAAAGATTTGTTTTTAAATAAAATTCGGCAAGCGTTAGTGAAAGGCAAAAGCCTTGTTCCGTTAGGATACAACGATGGTGAATTCACATTACAAGATGAAATAGTTTTTAAAAGAGAAAGAGTAATGATTCCTAAAAGTTTAAGAAACAAAGTATTAAAAGAATTACATTCGGGTCATTTTGGCACGGTAAGAATAAAACAATTAAGCAGAAATTTTTGTTGGTGGCCAAAAATTGATAAAGACATTGAAGAAGTAACTAAGAATTGTAAAGCATGCACTTTCCAGAATACCCGGGGTGGCAGTATTTCTCGATGACATTAGAATCGCGGGAAAAGATTTAGAATAACATTTGGAAAGATTAGAATCAGTCTTGAAACGTTTATCTGAACATAATATACGTATCAACGTAGTAGATCCCGAGCAGAAATTTTGGTCAGGCTCTGATATGGGCCTAATAATCCTGCCATAATGCCTGATAAAGAAGTGTGCTTTTCTTAAAGACGAGATATCATATTGTGGTTATTTAATAAATAAAAATGGAATTGCAAAAGAAACAAAGAAAATTGAAGCCGTCCAGAAGATGCCTAGACCAACCAATATTACACAATTATGAGCTTTTATTGGTCTAGTTAATTATTATGGACGCTTTATTAAAAATCTAATTGTAAGCTATATATTATATCCATTAAATAATTTGTTGAAGAAAAATACAATTTTTAAATGGTCTAAAGAATGTGAAGCCGCGTTTAATAGAGTAAAAGTAGAATTTGGAAGCAAAAAAATTTTAGTTGCTTTTAATCCTAAGTTGCCACTAGTACTTGCAGTAGATGCTAGCCCGTACGGTGTAGGAGCCGTTTTGTCTCACATGTATCCCGATGGTAAGATAGATGGTAAGACAGAGCGCGTAATCCAATACGCATCGAATTCGCTAACAGAAACGCAAAAGAAATACGCTCAAATAGATAAAGAAGCGTTTGCAATATTATTTGGAATTAAAAAATTTCATCAATTCTTATATGGGAATCGTTTCACTTTATTAACAGACAATAAACCACTTGCTCAAATTTTAAATCCAAAAAAAGGCCTTCCAGCATATAGTGCATTACGTATGCA
>NW_017280311.1:43100-49606 GCF_001594065.2 Cyphomyrmex costatus
TAAATAATTTGTTGAAGAAAAATACAATTTTTAAATGGTCTAAAGAATGTGAAGCCGCGTTTAATAGAGTAAAAGTAGAATTTGGAAGCAAAAAAATTTTAGTTGCTTTTAATCCTAAGTTGCCACTAGTACTTGCAGTAGATGCTAGCCCGTACGGTGTAGGAGCCGTTTTGTCTCACATGTATCCCGATGGTACAGAGCGCGTAACCCAATACGCATCGAATTCGAAACGCAAAAGAAATACGCTCAAATAGATAAAGAAGCGTTTGCAATAGTATTTGGAATTAAAAAATTTCATCAATTCTTATATGGGAATCGTTTCACTTTATTAACAGACAATAAACCACTTGCTCAAATTTTAAATCCAAAAAAAGGCCTTCCAGCATATAGTGCATTACGTATGCACTACGCTGTTTTCTTGCAAGCTTTTAACTTTGATATTAAATATCGAAAGTCAACTGATCATGGAAATGCGGATGGTTTTTCTCGATTACCCATATTGGAAAAAAGTAATAATAATAATTACGATACGATCGATGTTCTGCAAATTGAAAATTTAGAAACTTTGCCGGTAACGGTAAAATGTATTAAAGAGGAAACAAGTAAAGATTTGTTTTTAAATAAAATTCGGCAAGCGTTAGTGAAAGGCAAAAGCCTTGTTCCGTTAGGATACAACGATGGTGAATTCACATTACAAGATGAAATAGTTTTTAAAAGAGAAAGAGTAATGATTCCTAAAAGTTTAAGAAACAAAGTATTAAAAGAATTACATTCGGGTCATTTTGGCACGGTAAGAATAAAACAATTAAGCAGAAATTTTTGTTGGTGGCCAAAAATTGATAAAGACATTGAAGAAGTAACTAAGAATTGTAAAGCATGCATTATGTTTAGTAACAATCCAAATTGTAAAGTGAAACACCATTGGGAGGCGGCATCATTACCGTTTGAGCGTGTGCATATAGACTTTGCTGGTCCGTTTATGGGACACATATTACTAGTCTTATTGTCAGCAGTAGTATAGATGGGAGGGTTCTAACTCAAGTTTGTTCTTTTTTCCGTAAGTACTTGATTTATGAACCAGGTTTACCAACATAAATTACAATGTGTTTAAGAACGCGAGGGGTATAAATTATAATACGTTTAGGAACTCTGTGGTGATGCCAGGGGATGACGTCACAGGGCGAGGGAATATGACGTCACGGAGGGGAGGGTGAGAGGGGTATGACGTCACGGGAGAGGGAGGGGGACACCGCAGAGGGGGAAGAAAATGACGTCACAGGGTGCTAACATCGCGGGAAATTCGCGCGGGAAGAATTGCGGTGGTCGCTGCGGGGTCAATGGCCGCTAGGGTCCTCCGAACGCAGTAAGCTAACGCGCGCGGTCCTCCCCCGCCGCGAGGTCCGTCGGGCGCGGTCCCTCCGGGCGCACAGAATATATACATTAAATACTAATCAATTATTGAATTAATACTTTAATACTTACATTCTTTCTGTCAGACGATTATCAGCGCTTAAGTCAATTGTCATAGACAGCATATCGGGTGTTTGCAGCTCCGCGTTTGTCACCGTTGTCCGTAATTTGAGCACACTATCCATTAATTCATCACTTTTAATTTGTAGTAGATGTGCCTGCACGTTTATATAATTTATCCATTCCAACAAATCATTAATGCGGGCCATTATAAAAAATAAGAAGTAAAAAAAAAAACGTGAATGAAACAAGTTAACAAACTGGCTGCTTGACAACTGACTGATAAGACTGACGGACCGCAGGACTGTGTGCGAATTTATACTAAAAGATGTACCTGACAATATGACATCATTTTGAAAAGAGACCGCAGCATCAACATTTTAAAAGTTCAGTATCTCCATGCAAAAGTGCAATGCCCCGGTTAAAGATATATTATCTTAATCAAAAGTATACCTCAGCTAAAAAGTGTACGAGAAGCAGGGAATGGAAAGTTACTATTTAAAAATAACTAGTTACAGTTACTCGTTACCGAGTAAAAAATGTAACTAGTTACAGTTACAGTTATCGCTTTTTAAAAGTAACTCGTTACAGTTACCGTTACTTGAAAAATAACTTTTCGTTACTTTTTTAAAATCAATTTAAAAATGTACTTTTGCATTTTTTTTTTATATGTAATACTGACAAATATATAGTTTTATTAAAAAAAAAAAAAACAATGTAGAATGGCTCAAATAATAAATTAAATAATAGTAAAATGAGAAGGGTTACGAGCCAAAAATGAAACAGTTTATTTCCGATAAGAACGACGATGACAATGTAATTAAATGTATAAATATATATTAGAATACATAGATAAAACAAGATAAAAACAAACGACGTTTCGACACTTTAGGCCTTAGTCTTTTAAACTGTTTCGCTTTTGGGTTCATAACCCTACTCATTTTACTATTATTTAATTTATTTTTTAATTTTTTTTAAACACAATTTTGTAATTCTAAAACCTGTAAAATATGCAGCAAATTGAAATATTTGTATGTCCTATGTATTACATAGAAGATAGAAGTGTAAAATAATTACTGAATCATAACGGCCGAATGTCTAAGGGCTTTCAAGTCTTATTGATAAGCGCTATAAATAGCATGTATCCAATCGAACCGTGTTCAATCGTGTGCAAAGTAACGACAAAAGTAACTGTAAATTTCGTTACCGTTACCCAAAAAATGTAACTCGTTACCGTTACAGTTACCAAAAAAAGAAAGTAACGCAGTTACCAGTAAAGTTACCAAAAAAGTAACTTGTAACTGTAACTTCGTTACAAGTAACGAGTTACTTCCATTCCCTGACGAGAAGACATCGCAATCAACGATTCAACGAAGAAACTTGAGCATTTTATTCATTGCAGCATTTGAAGCGCAATTATACATATATTAAACAGCTATCGAACAGCTATTGAACGGCTATTGAACAGCTATTAAACAGCTATCGAACGGCTATTGAACAGCTATTAAACAGCTATCGAACGGCTTTCAAACCGATATCAGTACACTGCAGACAGCTATTGAACAGCTATCAGACAGCTATTGAACAGCTATTGAACCGCTATCGGTACACTGTAAACAGCTATCGGTAAACTGTAAACAGCTATCGAACGGCTATCGAACGGCTATCGAACAGCTATCAAACAGCTATCGAACTGCTATAAACAGATATCAAACAGCTATCAGTACATTGTATACAGTTACCAATCTACTATTGACTTATATCTATTATGTGGGTGATACGAGTAACGGAAATAAAACGTATTTATTTAAAAAATCTTACATTTATTTTAAAAATCTTACAATTATTCCTGGTGTTGCGACCACCAGTTGAATATTTTAAATACATTTTGCAAAGCACAATTCTTAGCGTGTCTTCCACACCGTATTGTATTACATGCATCTAAGCTACGTAGGGATTCTACATCTTCGTAATGCGCATCTAGAGTTTCAACGACTACATTATCGCAATCGAGTATATTGGATAGACATTGTCGTTTTTCAAGCCCCTTTACATACACGAGAGCTTCATCGTCTTCTGTTACAGCCTCTATGATTAGACGTTTCGCCATGCTGTACGGGACCATCCCGTCTTCCCATCGCAAACCATGGTGATAAGCACTCAATCAGGAAGCGCAAGATTTGTCGGATCTTGTCAGTAAATTCCATGGCATAGAACATGAAAAAATATAGTGTGTGATAACAGTTCCTCTTCTCAGCACCGCTACTTCCTTGACGATAAATTTCTTGTCTACGACGAATCCGTATAGATCCACAAACGTTGGTATGATCATGATGAGCATTTATACGAAACTGCACTCATGTCAGTGTTAATCTCTCTTAAATTGAAGATAATTGCTGACGGTGCGATTTACATAATCTTGCGCACTACGTTGGACAGCGGGCAGTATTCGATAACACGATCCTGTATGATGAGGCAATAGGCGGTAGTATTGGCGGGTACATTCTCCTTGCAGTCAAATTCTATTCGCACATCCACGGTAGCGTTCTTGACGGATTCGTTTTGTCGCGAGCAGTCAATGACAGCAAACGGTCCTTTCTCGATAAACGAGAGTACATTGAGCAGCGTTTCGAAGCAGTCGATTCCGTAATATGCCTTACGAAAACGCGCGTACATATCAAACAGGAGAGCGTATCTCTTTTGGTCGAAATCGAGATTCAAATCACCGTACGGATAAAACTCTGAATTGAGATAAAGCTTCACATTACTCAATTTACAATCATCAAACACGCTCGCATCTTGAGACATGATATTCTTTCGACCGGTCTGAAGAGCAAAGATAACGTAACGCGGCTTCTCGAGTTGAGTCGCCGTTTTGACAGCCCATGTATGCTTCGTCGTACTCTGTAACAGAGGATACTCGTACAGATCCCATGAGCGAAAACTCATACTGAGATAACGACCGCTTTCCAATGCTCGCAGCATTGATAGTTTAGTGATCTCGTTTAGCATAACATGAGGCATCCGCCATTGCACTTTGATCAGTTCAACCTCCGGCTCCGTCGCTGAATTTCCCAGTATACAATTGTTATCGTTGCGCGCTCGTATCAAAATCAATTCATGGCGAGCGTTAACAATCACGCGTTTGTAATCCTCGCAAAAGCCCAACAGCATGTTGAGCGGTACGCAAAAGTTAAAGTAACCTTCCATTATATCGGATCTAGAATTCCACCCAGCGTTCAACGCAATCAAAGACTTGTCATACGTCAACGATACATAGTTCTTGAGGGTACTGGTAATTCCAACATTTCTGTTGCGATCAATCTCCACACTGTTGAGTTCATACCGAATTTCATCAAACATGAACGCTATGCAATTATTTCCAAGCGTTGTTGGCGTCTCATCATCCTTCTTCTTCACAGTCAATCTTCCTTCAATGTAGAGAAAACTTTCGCATGGCAACGTGTATAAATCCTGCTGCTGTATAGGTATTCGTATCTCGTCGCTATGTCCAAACGTTGTATTGGCGTATGGATTGTACGTATGAAATTCAAACTTGACGATGCGATCGTCAAAGATCGGCTCACCGACAATGTTCAAGATATCAGCCATTTCGTACGATAAAACCCAACGACTTTAAAAATGCAACGTTGGACGCACTGAGTCTTTTTCTAGATGAAATCTCTCCGTTAAAATCTCTCGTCTGTTTCGGTTGTTCATTCAGCACAAGCATCTCACGTTAGCGCCGCCGTCTTCGTACATGCAATCTAACGGTAATCTCCTCTCCACGAAAATCGAGCAATCGGCCGTCTTGATCCACCACGCGAATCGTCAGATCCGTAATGCTCCGTACGACGATCGGAAGGTAAATGATTTGCGTCGGCCTTTCCGATATCTTATATCCTGGTGGGACAATCGGTGAAAACTCGTGTATCGTGTGCACGCACTTGTCATTGCTGTACGCACCCGCGGTCACGTTGCACTCGATACGAATAATGTTTATGTTGATAATATTTATCGGCACGTCTGATTCATGCCACCGTTGCGGTTCGAGCACGCGATTCGATGAAAATCCCAACAGCTGTCCAATGTTGTAAGGTTTGGTGAAATTTATCGAATAGGCGCATTTGATCTCACTCTTCATCGTATTGTTATTGGCGCGAATCACCAGCGGAAACTCTTCGTCCTCCTTACGTTTTACACTACGAGAACGTAAAATTTCGCGCTTCAAATACCGTTCTATATCGCGCAGTTCGTACGATCCTTCGGGAATAACAGTTTCCTCATTGTCGAAATAAAACTTGTTGTTTGTTGAATTTACATTCGGTAGAGTGTAGTATGTTTCAAAGTCAGTCAGACCGAGCTCGTAATCATCATCGCTCAAATCTACCGCCGGAAAATAGCTCACGGCTAGAACACTACTTTTGCCCGTCAGCGTAAACGTCAGCGACATGTTTGAACGAATACTGAGTTAAACCGCGCAATGTCAGTCTTTAAATTGTTTATCACTCGTCCATAGAAACTGTAGACACAACTGTCCGCAATTGCTCTGATTGTAACGTTGATAAGGTATGTGATTGTACTGGATTACACAGTTTGTTAGATATCGCTCGAGTTCCTTCGGTGGCCGGAGGTTACCAAAACTGTGGAAATATATGACACGATTCCCCCTTTTCGCGTACGCTACCCAATGCGTACCGGGTCCCTCTGCGTTGTCTAGATTTGCGATACCGCTCTCGTTTCGACGTACTCCTTCCACCGGTAATGTCGTACGCATAAAGATACCTCTGAAATACGAAATGCCCATACGTTTTGCAAGTTGTAGCAGTTGCACGTTGGTAGTTACACCCGTTGGTATTTTTAACGTCTCATCGACGTTTTTTTTTTTCCCTTTACTACTCCTCGTCCACGTAGGGAGCGAGATAAACACCGTGACCTTCCATGACGCGATTGTGACGTTGCATTTCAGTAGTAATGCTAGGTATATATCAAACCGTTTAGAAATGACCACGGCTGGTATAGCCAATGGCGTTGCT
>NW_017280312.1:0-825 GCF_001594065.2 Cyphomyrmex costatus
CGAGACGTTTCTCTCGCCGATGCATCTCAGTGCTCTTTCATCAGTCACTTTGACAAGTGCATACGTTTTTTTGTCGCGAGCAGTGCATCACCCGTTCGTTGTCAAATTTGTACTATTTACTTTTTTTCTAACTAACGGAGTGCGTGAGTGTGCGTGTGTGTGACGTGTGTGCGTGTGATAAAAACAATGGGGAACCGCGAGCCCCCTCGTGAACGGTTTTTACGCGAGTTCTTCGCGGACGAGGAGGTGATGGAGGTGGCGATGGACATCGCCATCGACATCGCAATGGAGGTAGCTATGGAGGTAGCTATGGATATTGACAACCCTCCATGGCTGCCTCCCACACCCCCTCCATCACCTCCTCCTGTGGAGGACAACGAGGACGACGACGTCGACGTGGAGGGTGTCGTCGAGGACGACGACGACGTAGTCGTCATCGAGGACGATGGCGGCGACGACGACGACGTAGTCGTCATCGAGGATGGTGGCGGCGGCGACGACGACGACGTAGTCGTCATCGGCAGGGCTCCCCCGATGGACCCTGTCCGCCATATCCAGGTGGGTGAAGTGGAGGAATTCCTCCGACTCCTCGCCCACCTGCATGGGCGATAGGTCGATCGGGGGAGGAAGGGTCACCACTGTACCACCGATGCACGTAAGTAACATTTCTTTATCTACGCGAACCTGTCGTCGCCTGCATCGGCGGCCTGATCCCGTGGGGGGCGGCCCGGTGGCGGCGGCGGCGGCGGCCCCAGGGCGAGGGGGGACAGCGGGGGGACGGCGCGATAAGGCCCCTGGGCGAGGGGACCGCGCGGCGGCGGCGGC
>NW_017280312.1:5961-9265 GCF_001594065.2 Cyphomyrmex costatus
AAAAATTCTTGAAAATTAATATTTTAGTAATTAATATCTTGTTAACTGTTGCGAAAATTACAAATTACTGATAAAAGGCTTTTCGATTCAGTTTAGTCCGCTTTATCTTATTAATAAACGTTGTCGGTACAATTATCAAGTACTCTTTTAAAATAGTACACTTATTATTTATTTAAAACAATTCATATTTATAATATTTTTCTGTATGTACACGGGCATGTATACACGCTTTAGAGCGAACTAAATGAGTTCTCAAAAAGATTTCGATCATTTCCCAATTTTTGCAGTCAAAATATTAATTTCTGGAGCGCCGAATATTCACTATCGCGATGGCTAGTCGCGCGAAGAGTGGGGATTGGTTGACAAGCGCTCCGCCGCCCGCGCCGCGCACACCACCGCTAGCCCCCAAACGTCATGACTTGAACGGCGCGCTTGCCAGGCCGTCCCGCAGCTTCCCGCGGCCCGCGTGCCCATCGCGGCGTTCTGTAGGCGTACATTCAATGTGTGGTAGTCCGAACGGACGCGCGTATTCGCCAATCTTTAAAAATTAATATCTCGTTAACTATTGCTGCAATCTCAAAATGGTACAGGACTTTTCGACTCAGTTCGGTCTACTCTACCTGCTCATGATAGGTGATTCGCTCGATTAATGACATCCTGTATATATATACATATATATATGCATACATACATTGTTTCACTTGGAATGTGTTGCTGTGAAATACATCCATTACTTAAACATGTTTTAAAATATTAAATAACAATTAAAAGCATATTACACCGAAAAAATATAGATTTTGTGTTCTATTTTTGACATTTTTGTTTAATATAACGATAAGACTCACGAAAAAATTCAATTAAGGTATATTTTACAAAAATAGACCTCCATTTACAACCTCCATGTATTGAAATTGCAAAATAGTACATTACGATACAAGTGCGCAAAGTAGGTGATTCTCGCATGAGCCGACAAAAGAGCGAGTGTGGGTACACCTACGCAGCGCACGAGTATCGTATACTATTTTTCCTATTAAGTTGCGCAAAGTTCGACATCTTCGTGGGCAGGCGCTAGGGGGGTGCGAACAGAATCAGGGGGCAGGACGGGGGGTTCGGGGGGCTCCGCCCCCCGATTTAAATAAAGTGAAACTTCATTAGTATTACATTCAAAAAGTATAAATATTTTACATTTATTTGTTATTGTTATTAATATTAATTGTAACTTGACAATTTACAAAATGAAAAGGAACATTTTTTTTTACATTTCCTGCTTCTTCTGTAACTATAGTTATATTTGTATTTCCCACTGATTCATTATTTGTTTGGTTTTCTTTGTTATTTTCGACAGATAGCTCTGGAGTTTTAGGAATTATTGTTACTTGATCCTCGTGAGAGTGTGCACAATTTTTTTCTGAAGGATTTGGATACAATGTACCATCAAAATTGTGTATTGCTTCATTTTCTGTTACAGACCTCTTCAAGCGTTTTGGATTTTTGGATGTTGAAGGTATTGCATTTTCAATGCAATGACCAATTGCTTTTTTATTCATAATAGAATCTTCTATGTATCCTTCGGCGACTGCATTCGATTTCCACCCGCCGTGTCTTTTCAAAGTAGTTATATCTGCTCCTGCATCGACTAATATTGTAGCAGATGATCTTCGGAAAGTATGACCGGTGTAGGAGTCAGGATTTTCTAATTTAAGATATTTTGCAATTCCTTGAGGTGCACTTCCAATCTTATTGATGCCAAGAGGCTGCAAAACACATCAGTTCTATATGTTAAAAAGAATCTGTTCGTTTTTTAATTATCTAGCCTTTTTTCTATGTACCTTTTAGCAACATTATAAAATTTACCTACTACCGTGAATGTCTTGACAACCTTAGTTTTTGTTACTGGCAACGTTATGAATAAAAAAGTACCGTGATCTTGCACATCTTCAATGCACATATTACTCAATTCTTCTCGTCGACAAGCACCGGACAGTCCTATAACTAGTATCGCCTATAAAAGGAATTTTTATATGCTTTTCATGTTTTTAGACAAGACGTGCCGGTATACATAAATAAATATATATGTACTCGTATACATACTTTCGTTACAAGATATTCCGCGTCTGGTGCTCCTTGAGAAATTTTGACACATCTGTTGTTGTAAATACGTTTGATTTTTTCGGTTTATAACCTACATTTTTTCTCTTTAGGAGTCCTATCAATTGCGGGTAAGTGCTGATATCAATATTATCATATGATTTTATCGTTGTTCTTAGCATTGAATATTTAGACCACAGTGATGGTGGAGCGTACTTTGCAGCTAATTCGTTAAAATATACTAAAAACACAGGTTCTGCGAATGATTTTGTATTTCTTGCACTGCGCCATTTTTTGAACTCGTTATATACAGCTGTATACTTTTGCTTGATATAGTTGGTAACGAATTTAAGGCAATTTCCTTTGCTGCAACAAGCATTTCAGGAGGAACATTCTCGAACACATTTTCACTATTTGAATCGTTTTGTTCGGCCATCTTGCCTGTCACTAAAGTACAAGTACGTTGTTGCACCGTCGACGGCGCCACCGAACGCGCATGCTCGCGCCCCAAGTCCCAACAGATGATCCACAACCACCTTAACAGGCTACTTTGCGCACGGAAATGCGTGCGCAAAGTTCGAACTTTGCGCACGGTAATAGGAAAAAAAATTTATTTTATTAATTATATCTAGATGTTTTCAGTAGCGCGTATATTTGCATTTTACCGCATGAAACGTATTTGTTCTGCTTTATTAACGAATATAACAAATTAATTTTCATTTTTACCCATATATCAAGAGACACGGTAGTGTCTCGCGCCAAGTGAACGCGAAGCGCGAGACCGCACGTGTATCTTTACGCGAGTCGATGAGTTCCGTGTACCCGAGATTACCGGATCTCACAATAAATGGCTGAATTTATCAATTTTTAAATATTCTTAATTTAGTTTTATTGTTTAAATTATATTATAAATATGTTTTTATTGTCTACGTACCCTACGAAGGAAGATATCTCAATGTGAAGATGAAATGTCAAAAATTTTAACATCGGAAATGTTGTCCGTTTCACGTTTTAAACACAGACGGCGTTTTGTCGAAGAAATGTTGTCCGTTTCACGTTTTAAACGGCAGACGGCGGTTGCTAGCATATTTTATTTTATATCGATTAGCTGTCAACGTAATGACATTAGATAGATAAAAATCAACAATGGCAAAGGAGGATTTTTGTATCCTGTTATAAAGCAGTCAATGTCTTGAAAGTTCACGGAAAAAGTGTT
>NW_017280312.1:9776-17745 GCF_001594065.2 Cyphomyrmex costatus
GAGAGAGAGAGAGAGAGAGAGAGAGAGACCTTATTATTTTTTTTTATATCGCCCTTGACTCTTCATATTGTTTATTTTTATATAACGAGTCCTTATTTCTTTTTCTATTAATTTCTTATTATTTTTCATATTCGGAATTATTTAATAACCATCTTATTATTGTATATTTTGAGGTCTAGCAGCGCCAAGTCTTTGTACTTTTACTGTTTGAAATAAGGTATGTTATATATGTGTCAAGAAAATATATTCCTTTCATAATTGGCGCAATTTAAAAAGATTTCATTTTATTTTGTGAGGCTAACACACTTGGCGCCTTTTTTTTCTTTTTTTTAAAAAGGTAATTTTGTTGAGATATCACGCATTATAATATCATCATAAAGTACACATTCTAAGCTTTAAAAAGCTCACCTATATATCCCGTGTAGAAATCCATCTAGTAAACTTGAGTTACGACCTAGTCACTAGACAGCATCCACTAGATAAGTTTTTTATCTAGTCACTGGACAGACACTAGATACATTTTTTTATTATAAAATAATGTGTCTACAGACTGTATAGTAATTAAAACATAAGACTGGTATGTTAATTTCAGTACAGTCACTAGACAGATTTCTTAATATGAAAAAATCTGTCTAGTCACTGGACAGTAATTAAGATGCAAGACATACATTACAATTTCTATGCAGCTAGTAGACAGATTTTTTAATATGGAAAAATATGTCTAGTCACTACATAGTAATTACACGTAAGACCGACATGATAATTTCTGTCTAGTCACTAGATAGATTTCTTAATATGAAAAAATCTGTCTAGTCACTGGACAGTAATTAAGATGCAAGACACATATTTTAATTGCAAAGCGATCACAAGTTTTCTGTTTAGTCACTGGACAGACACTAGATAAGTTTTCTTATTATAAAATAATCTATCTACTGACTGTATAGTATTTAAGATATAAACCTGACATGTAAATTTCAGTTTAGTCACTAAATAAATTTCTTAATATGGAAAAACCTGTCTAGTAACTGGCCAGTAATTAACATGCAAGAGATACATTTCAATTTCTATGCTAATAGAATTACATGCTTGATTGAGTTACAATTATCTGTTGAATTAGACTCTTTATTTGATTCGATAATTTCTTCAATATCGTCTCAAATGTAAAAGATAATCTATCCAAATCGTAGAAGTCTCTAAAAAGGAAAAGGACTGAAATTGTTATTCTGAAATATGATTGAAATTCCTTTGCCGTACTGTTTAATACGGTATACTCAATAAAATATTTTATTCGAGATGGAATTTTTTTTTGGGAATTTGACAATTTCTCATCATATAATTTTATTAGCTCCTCTTCTTCGGAATCGTCATCAGACTCGATATCACTCAAGAAGAACGTTTTATATAATGTAATAGCACCTATTGTACAATTTTCCATTGAACTTTTCAACTAAAAATTAATAATATTAAATAAATTAATAGAATTATGTGGCTTTTATTTTGAATAATTCTCTCTTAATAAAATGTATGCATGTATTTTGTTCGATAGTAATCAAGGTTCGTGAGAAACAAATGCAAAACGTAAAATGAACGATGTTAGGCGTCTTTAATCTGGATATTTATTACATTAAATATGTCGAATAATATAATTATAAACTTTAAAAGAAAGAAAATAGATGAATCGATATAATCAATAATATTAATCTTAAATAAGAATAAACTTTAACTCATCATGAATTAACATAATCCCGAATACTATTGATATCAACATGCATTGTAAACAAACAAGAATCTTCTTAATAGACGGCACCGCATACAACAGACAAGTTTGTTATAATCAAAATAAATACATTAAAATGACGTAACTTACAGTGACGGGGTTTAAGCTCGGCTCTTGGCCGCAAACACATCAATGAGATTTTTAACGGATTTCCAGCCGTTTAAACCATACTTATCTCTCAGGTACCTTGAAGATATCCTAGATTCTCTTTCCGTCATCGTGCGGAACTTGCACCTGCCTCGTGACTTGAGGACAAACATTCCTCGTTTTTTGAGGATAAACATTCCTCGTTTCTTAAGGATATTTTGTGATCACGATCGAAAGCGCCTATTTTATTTAACGTCAGGCTCACAGCCTCAATTTGGGTGTCAGCCCCAAGTGGGCTTCCAGCCCCTCACTTTCCTATTACCACAAGGTTTCACCGAAACTTAACTGAGCGTGCGTCCACGCTCCTTTCAAGATGGCTAACAACAACCGACTACGTCCGCTCCGTGCAAAGCACACGAGGGCGAACAAAGGAGAACGAACAAGAAGGAGATCAGCGCCGCGCGCGTCGGTCTATAGCAATTACTACGACCGGTAATCATGTCGGTCTTTGAATTATCGACAACTTGCGGTTTTATACTAAGTCAGGGACTTTATCTTTAAACATATTTATTACTTGCTTTTTTACATTAATATATCGTTATATAGAATAAATAATGTAAATAAAAGATGTATATAATCACTTACCAAGTTCAAACTATTCTTTTATATCATCTATAAAATATATTATTATCTATCAAATATTTATATTATTATCTATCAAACTATTCTTTATATTATTATCTTTATATTAAAGTTCAAACTATTCTTTATAATTTATATTATTCTATTTATCACGGTTAAATACGGAAGTGTCTCGGTGCTAAAATGGCGTGAGACATAATAATAACCTCAAATCATGGGTGCGATCCACTAGACACTTCAAACGCTTCAGACGCTATTGCTACAAATACTTCCGATAGAGTGATCCCTTAGCGTTACTAACGTTGCCAATACTACACAAGTGGATCAATCGTGAAGTGTTGGAAGCGTTATTATTGAACGTAACCTGCTAAAAAATCTCGTAACCATCGTATTCCTAGGCTGCGGAAGACATAATTCATGTTAATATGGAGACGAACGTGGCATTACGTGGTTATATTATACATTCTTACCTTCATTAACCTTTCTTGCATCTTCTTCAGAAACTTCTAAAGTATGAATATCTCCGGTATTAACATCTATTAATTGTATTAATCGGCATTACTTTTAATTTCGATCAATATAAAACGTTAAAACCAAACGAAATCACGAAACACAGGTTATAGTTAATTTATATTTCTGATTATTTCCCGCGCTTTTGTGCATTCAAAATATCGCTTCAGCCGTACTACCTCTCTGGCAGAAGCATTTGCAGCACGCTGGAAGCGAAAACCTATGACGTCATATATGACGTCGTATCTGCTATAGAAACGCTTCGAAGGGTCTAGTGGATCACATCTGAAGCACTTCGAAGCGTTTGAAGCGTCTAGTGGATCGCACCCTATATCATCATATGGTTCTTATAGATTGCGTAGGCATAAATAGGCTTCTCTGCGCATGTCGGGCGAAATTCGCCGCAGTCTCAAGTGCGGCGAAAAGTTGTAGTCTGGGTGTTTTTCTAAACCCATTCTGAACGATCTGGATGAAATGTCTGGACGAAACATCCGGTCAAATCGAACGCTTTTAGGTAAAAAGTTGTCGTCCGGGCATTTATTCTGAACGCACCCCTGGAGTCCCGGGTTCAAATCCTACCAGGTATGTAAAAGATTTTTATCAAGGTATGATATATATATTTTCAGGAATAGGAGAAGTCGCATCATTGGGCCCGCTCAGCACTTGTTCAAGAAGAGTATAATAAAAAATAGAGAGAAAATAGTAAATTAATATAAACTATCTAGTGACTAGATATAGAATTCTAGGTAGCAGAAGCCATGTAGGGACTAGATAGAAAATATGAATAAGAAAAATTGATCAAATGAAATGTTTTTTTAAATTTATATTTGTTATTTAGCTACTAACTAATTTTTTCTGTATAGCTACTAGATAATTTTTTCTGTCTACCTACAAGCTAATTTTTCATATACAGCTACTAGGAGAGGTGAGCGTTACATTTTACGTCTAGCCACTAACTAATTTTTTCTGTATAGCTACTAGCTAGTTTTCCGTGTACAGCTACTAGGACAGGTGAACGTTACATTTTACGTCTAGCCATTAGATAATTTTTTCCATACAGCTACTAGCTAATTTTTACATTTTACGTCTAGCCACTAGCTAATTTTCTCTGTCTAGCTACTAGCTAATTTTTTCTGTCTAGCTACTAACATATTTTCTGTATACAGCTACTGGGAGAAGTGAGCGTTACATTTTCCGCATAGTAACTATCTAGAGAAGTGGTGGCCGTAGCGCACTGGCAAAGTATTTGCCTCCTATGCCAAAGATCCCGAGTTCAAATCCAGCTAGAATTCCTAAATAAAAATAATAACAAAAACGGCCATCACCGGTTGCTCCGGCCGACCGACAGTCAGTATAACTCTGACGGCTGGATAGGATTCTGTGGGCCAATCACCCGCAAACCCGAAACAAGCTGATTCGAGAAACGAATACGAGCCTCGGATATCGGACGGATACAACGGAAATGAACCTTAGCTATCAAAAAGGTATACGAATTGGCACTTGGAACATCCGGACATTGGCACAGGCATCCCGTTTGGCACAACTAAGCAAAGAAATGACACGCTGTAAAATTAAGATCCTAGGTCTCAGCGAAGTGCGGTGGAAGAACAGCGGGGACATTACAACGTCAGACAATCACTACATGATATATTCGGGCAATTCAACCACCCACATTAATGGAGTTGGAATAGTTATATCCACTAAAATTAAAAAATCATTAATGGAGTGGAATCCAGTCTCCGACCGATTAATAACCGCTCGTTTCCGAGCCAAAAATCGCAATATAACAATCATTCAATGCTATGCACCAACGGAAATAGCAGACGACAGCGAAAAAGATCATTTCTACAATCAACTGCAGTCCACAATCGCCTCAACGCACAAAAGAGACATCAAACTTGTCATGGGTGACTTTAACGGGAAAATCGGCAATAATAATAACAACCTCGATGAAATAATGGGTCGCCATGGACTTGGAGAAGCACGCAATAACAACGGCGAGCGATTAATTGATCTCTGCATGGCCAACCGACTTTTCATCGGCAGCACGCGATTCCCGCACAAGGACATTCATAAATATACCTGGCAAGCACCAGACGGAGTAACACGTAACCAGATCGACCACGTGCTAATTGACAAGAAACACCTGAAGTCTCTTCTAGATGTTCGAACAATGCGTAGTGCGGACATGTATAGCGACCATAAGCTAGTCGTGGCAAAAATACGCATAAGAACAATGAATATAATAACAACAAGAACAAAACAAAAGAAATTTAATATCGAAAAATTCAAGAATAAAGGCGAACGTCGGAACTTCTGTGAAACTGTAACAGCCAAAGTTAATAATATCAGTCCTACAATAAGTGCGAAGGAAAAATGGGAATTAGTGCAAAAAGCATACGTAGAATCCGCAAATGAAGTCATCGGGATCAAAAACAGTACCCGTAAAATGTGGATCACGAATGAAACCTGGGAATTAATCGAACAAAGAAGAACATTAAATCAGCAACTAAACCAGGTCCGAAGTGATGTAACCCTTGCAAGATATAACAACATAGAAAAACAAATTAAGAAAATGGCAAGAAGAGATCGTCGTAAATTCGAAGAAAACATCATCAATGACGCTGAAGTGGCGGCGGAACAAAAGGACGTGCGCAAAACATACCAATGTATCAGGAGGATCACCGGCCATTTTACAAGCATTCCACAAATTAAGAACAGCGATGGCCATATTCTCACTACGGAACAACAACAACTTAATCGATGGGTAGAATTCTTTAAACACGACGACCCAACAATAGATAACTGCGACATAGACTATACAACATCATCTCGTATCAGCACAAAGTCACCATCAGTTGCTGAAATCAGATTAGCAATAAAGAAACTCAAGAACAACAAAGCCGCAGGTAGTGACGGCATCGCACCGGAATTACTTAAAACTGATCCATCATTTGCGGCGGAAACACTTGCCCCCATTATAACAGAAGTATGGGACACAGGCAGCATCCCGGCGAAATGGAAACAAGGAATAATCATCACAATTCCAAAGAAAGGTGATCTCCGTGAATGTAAGAACTGGCGAGGAATAACCCTACTGAATACAATTACGAAGATTCTAGCGTCAATCATCCGCGAGAGAATGACAGCGCACGTCAATGAAAAATTGAGAAAAGAACAAGCAGGATTCCGCCCGGGACACAGCTGCATAGATCATATAAGCAGCCTTCGAATTATAGTGGAGCAAGCAGCAGAATTCAACTCACCACTGTATCTGACTTTCGTGGACTTTGAAAGAGCATTTGACACCGTGACTTGGCCGGCTATATGGAAAACACTAGAAAAATTTGGAATACCAGCCCAAATAACAAGATTAATAAAAGAATTATATGATAACGCGGAATGCGGTGTTCTCTTCAAAGGAAAACTGAGCCCCTCCTTCCAAATCAGAAGAGGTGTACGCCAAGGCTGCATTCTATCACCGATGCTATTCTTAATGGTACTGGATACGGTGATGGAAAAATGCAATCAAGAAACAACAGGCGGAATACAGTGGCTGCTGACTCGCCGACTTGACGATCTCGACTATGCGGACGACATCGTGTTACTATCTCATACACACAAAGATGCACAGGGGAGAATTTCAGCACTTCAAAGATACGCTGCAGAAGTTGGACTAAAGATCAATACCAACAAAACAAAAATAATGCGTATTGGAACAAACATAAGCACACCTATTTCCATTGAAGGACGCACAATCGAAGAAGTCAACGACTTTGTATACCTTGGTTGCGTAATTGCCAAAGACGGAGGAACCAACATCGATGTTAGCAAAAGAATAAACAAGGCCCGACAAGCCTTCTTCAGACTTAATAAAATATGGAGAAGCTCAAAGATGTCTAACATACATAAGCTTCGTTTATTCAATGCTTGCATCAAATCTGTGCTGCTATACGGTTGCGAGACCTGGAAAAACACAGATAGACTGATAAACAAACTTCAGGTCTTCGTGAACAAATGTCTGCGACGAATTCTGAGACTGTTCTGGCCAAACTTACCAACAAATGAAGAACTACTGCGCGCTTCCAAGCAAGAAAAAATAGGCACTGAAATCCGCCGCAGAAAATGGAAATGGATCGGCCATACTCTAAGAAAAGATCCGCATAACATAGCTCGCATGGCTATGGAATACAATCCGCAAGGAAAGCGCAAAAGAGGGAGACCTGCCATGTCTTGGAGGAGAACAATAGATAATGAAATTAAATCTATTGGAAAATGCTGGGCAGAAATAAAAACGATTGCCCAAAATAGAGTAAGATGGAGGAGACTCGTAGACGTCCTATGCTCCACATAAAGGAGATAAAAGGAGTGATGATGATGAACTATCTAGAGACACTAGCTAGTAGTTAGATAAGACACAACTTTTCTATCTAGTAACTAGATCAGCACGAGGTTGAATTTCTACACAGGTATATTTTACGAGTTATTTTTGCCTTTTACATTACAAGGAAAGTTAGAGAATTTATTAAAGAAACCCAATTTTTGAAAATTACGAACTTTTCAAGTCGTGTATTTTGAAAAATAAATTTTTGTAATTTTTTTTAATCCACAGAACTTTTAGAGTATTAATATAATGAAAGATAATAATAATTGACTCGTATGATTTAAAAATCGAGGAAAGTGTAAAGCCTAATCGAGTCTTGAAAACAAGATGTTAATGTTTATTATATTGTGTGAAATTTATATACTGCGTATGTAGTCCCCCCCGCGACGCTGATAGATTTTCAGCATTGACGCATACATATTCAACTACCGCAGTAATATCACTTTAGTTAAATTGAGAATCAATTTAACCAATTTTTGATGCCTATAGCATCTTATTAGATCTTAATAATATGTTGGAAGACATATATTAAAATTTAATATTAAATTAATAATTTAAACTCAGAGAAG
>NW_017280312.1:18306-28862 GCF_001594065.2 Cyphomyrmex costatus
TGAATATGTATGCGTCAATGCTAAAAATCTATCAGCGTCGCGGGGGGGACTACATACGCAGTATATAAATTTCACACAATATAATAAACATTAACATCTTGTTTTCAAGACTCGATTAGGCTTTACACTTTCCTCGATTTTTAGAGTATTATATTAAAAATAAATCCTCATATGAAAATAATTTGAACGTATTTATAAATATGACATGCAAAATACCAAATATAGTCGAAAATTTCTCATACCTTGGCATTATGTTACGATTACTAATATTTAAAATATTATTTATACATTTCAAATATACTTAACTTTTAGTTTGAAGTATATTCAATTAAAATCAACCGTTGGTAAAAATATTTGTTCACCTATATGGATACTAAGAATAATTATATCTCTGGTGCGCGGGCTGACGCGCGCGTTTCGCACTCGGCGCTACTCTGCGTCGTTAACGAAATCACAACATATTGAAAAAATTCTACGTCGTTCAATTATGATTTTAGAAAAAAACTTTCTTAACATTTTTTATGTGAAATTTTCTGCTCTTTCCATTGATGGCATTGTTTTTATTGTTTATTGCTTTATTTAAAAGTTATTTGCAAAAAACGTCATTTTTGAGGTTATTTTGTTAAGGGAAGGTTCTCATCTAGCGACCCGAAAATAAGGTAATTTTCTTGAATTTTTTTCTCATGGTAGGATGTAAATTATCAATTCTAGTTTTTTGGCACATATTTTTCAAGTATTTAAGTACAAAAATAAATTTTTTCGACGCTTAATATAGTGAAGAAAATGTTTTATGCGTGCTGCAACGTGACCGTGTGAAAAAAATATTGGTTGATTACAACCAGGATTGCGGTCGAACGGATGATCTAAAACGAAAAAACCAAAAATTTTCTTAAAATATATGATATTTGTTGGAGCTTGAACCTATAAAATCGAAAAAATATCGAAAATTGAAAAAATGACATGCATTTGAATTTTAAATGTCGTTTTTTACGTTTTTGTTCGCTCTTCAAAGTGCTATAAAAAATCGAAAAAACATGAAATATGAGTCGCATTTAGGTTCATCCTCCAATAAATTTAATTTACTTTAAAATAAAAAAAATTTAACCCGATCCGTCAATTAGATCTTGAGAAATCGTGGCTACAGTTTTGAAAAACAGTATTTTTCAGAAAACGCGTTTAAAGTTTTGATAAAGGTTTTCTTACATTTGACCACTAATTTGAATGCAACACCTGCACCAGCAGTTTTTGAAAATTGCACGTCACTTTTACAATTTTTACACTTCACAATCGTGCTGAGAAAAGTGAAAACATTTAAGAAGTGCAAAATCACATAATTTTTATTTTTTCGTCAATTTTAGTCGATTTTAGTGTAAAAAGGTGGGTTCGCTTTTTGTACCAAGTGCAAAAAGGTGGGTTCGCTTTTTGTACCACAACTTTTTTTTTTCAGCCAAACTTTTTCTGGCGTTTATGGGGGCTTATTCTACACATAATAAGCTATCAAAAAACGCAAAAAAAATTTTGAAATTTTCGGGTCGAGTTTCATGAGAACCTCCTCTTAAATTAAAAAAAAACGCACACTACTTAAAGAGGTAAACTATTTTTTTCTTTATTTCTGAGAAGCTAATGAAGCGATATCCGCAAAGTTTACTTTGCGAGGAATTTTTTCAAAGTCAAAGAATAATTGCACTCCACTAATATATATATATATATAGGTATATAATTATATTTCTCTTTCACCATTAAGGACCATTACGTTTATAATTAATATAATATTATATGTTAATATTCTTATTTTATTTTAGTTTAAATTTAATTTAGTTAAAAAAAAACTAACTTACTCATTTCTATAAAAATTACGGGCGTACCACACGGCATGGCTACGTCCGCGTCCTTGTCCTCGTCTATCTGCTGAAAGAATAAAAAAAATATAAAAATATCACAAATAATAAATATATTAGAAAAAAAAATAAAGATTTAACAATATATAAAAAATTTAATACTTCGTTGTTTTTGCAGCTGCTGCTGTTGCGACTGCTGCTGCAGCTGTTGTTGCGGCAGCTTCTGCGATTGCTGCTGCGATTGCTGCTGCGATTGCTGCTGCGGTTGCTGCTGCGGCTGCTGCTGTGGCTGCTGCTGCTGTTGTTGTTGCAGCATTAATTTTTGCAACAGCTCCTGCTGCTGCTTTTGTTGCAGCAGTAGCTGCTGCAACGATTTTTCTATATTTGATGAGGATGTCTCATCTACATCCTCATCCAACAACATTCTTTCTGTTTGTTCTGAAAGTTCTTCTAAATAATAAAAAATTATTAATTTATGTGTGTGTATATATATATATATATATTATATATTTGTATATACACACCGGTCAAAAGTATTTTACCACCCCTACAATATCGCAAAAGGTCTAGCCGAATAAGCACATGAAAAGTGCCCCTAAGCCAAATCCAATTTTGAGTACCTACCATTGTTAAGCTCGATAAAAGATAATTTTACACCAAATTTTAATCTGCTAAATCTGTCTATGCTGCAATTATGATGAAAAACGGCAATTTCAATTTTTATTTTTATTTTCTTATCGTGTGAATTAAAAAACCTGAAAAAAATTGACACACTTTTCAGAATGATATTATATCTAAAAATAATTTTTTTAGATTTTTTTCAATAAATGTGAATTTAAAAAAAAATAAAAAAGATTTTAAATGCATGTTTTTTATTGAAAATATTCGAGTACTGGACATTTGCGATATTGTAGGGATGGTAAAATACTTTTGACCGGTAGTGTATATGTTGTATATTATATCATTGTATATGTTAATGGAAAAAAATGTTAAATATTTCGACTCGCGCGCGATTTCGTTGATGAAGTCTATTGTTTCCCCCTTAACGTGTAATGTCTAGCAACGAATTCATCGGATGTTTATATAAATGACGAGCGTGCCGCTTCATCTCAAAAGCGTTCTTACTATTACGCGCTTTGTTTGTTTATAAGCATCCAGTAATTTGTTGTTAGGTACTAGTAGCGTAGCAAAGGAGAAACAGTAGGCAACGAAAATGAATCGAAATGTCCAACAAAATCTAAATTTTGGTACAAACGCTATATGCGCTGAATGATTACAAAGTCACTTAAAATACATACAGAACGTTTTATAATGTATTACTATAGTTACTCGTAATAACAAAACGCTAAAACTTAATGTAACGTTACTCTAAAGTATGAAAATTTGAATATATTCTATGAAATATAAATTTAAAAGTTGTTTAATACTTACGCGACATTTTCTCTGTCGTTAACCGCAGCATCAGTATGAAGTTGATTCAAAGTGAAGTTGCACATTAAACATATTACTACTCTCAAAATTCAAAATGCATGGTAATGTCTCATGATAATTACAACTTAATAAATTTAATAAGTTAAATCACTACAAAGTAAGCAAGAAAAAATAATAAAAGAAAAAAAAACATATCGCATAATATATATAGGGCTCGACACGCGATGCAACTTTCGGTTGATTTTCGAATCGGCTCCATCTTCCGCTATCCCCTTCACCTCACCGACCCGCGCGAAGTTCAAATGCTGCTCGACCGTTAATTACGCACGGGACAGTGAGGTGAAGGGGACAGCGGAAGGCGGAGCCGATTTGAAAATCGGCCGAAAGTTGCATCGCGTGCCGCGCGCGCGCGCGAGCTCTGATTATAAAATTATAATCGTAAAAGTAAAAGCAAAATATAGAAAAAATATCCGCGCTCTGTTTATATTAACTAGAAGTTTGTTCGTGTCGCATACTCCAACATGCTCCTACCTCGAAAAATATTGCTATCTCATTTCAGCGAGCATATCCAACTCACTCATACGCAGCGGTACTCCACGCGCGCACTTCAGAATCAAGCACGAATATCTGTACCCTGGTGATAACTAATCAATCTTTTGCTTTTATGAAAAAACAGTAAATTGAATGGTTATAAGGCTGGAATCAGACTACGCATTGAAAATTGAGATTAAAGATTAAAAATTGAAATTTGACAAATAAGAATGAAAAAAATTTTTGTCCTTATTATTTTGATTGTCCAAATTTTAATCTTTCATTCTTTAATCTCACTGTTCAATGCGTAGTCTGATTTCGGCCTAACAGCTACTGTATGTAAACCAATATTTATCTCATAGGAAAGAACAAAGAAAAGCGGACTAGTAATTGGTACATATTAAATTAAATATACAATTTAGATAAATATTTTAATAGCTTAATTATTTTTAATTATTATATATTTTTAATTATCTTTATTATTAATTTTTAAATATAAATACAAAATATTATTACTGTAGCAAGAACTTAGCAAAAATTCATGAAATCCATATTATTTTTTGATTCTTTTTCAAAAAAAGATTTTCATAACGATTATCAGGTAATTTTTTGTTTTCTAGTCGGCGATAACGATTACCGGATAATTTTTAAATACCGATTGCCCCATAACGATTATGAGCTGCACATATTCGATATCATGAAAATGAAAATTGGACCAAACAGTTACAATGTGTGCACGAAGATAGGTGCGAACCGTATCAAGAAAGCGGAACAATCACTCAGTGTCGGCGCAAAAGAAGCCCGCATGCAATTGAAAGCTTTCCGAAAGGAAAAAGAAGCCGAAGAGGTTGATGTAGAAGGACAATTGTACGGCGCAGGCATCACAGATTAAAGGTATATACGAATTTAATATGATTTTATAGTACTTAAAACTTTAAACGCGTTTTTCTCGAAATCACTTTTTTTAAACTGGCCGAAGACATAACTCAAGGAAATCTTCACCGATCCATACGAAATTTTGACAGTACATTCGAAATATCTTTCTCCGGAGACGTACGTAGGATTTTTTTTTTATATTGCATAGTTTTTTTGTAATCAACAATTTTATGTCGTTTTTTATAGTGAAAATTTTAACTTTTTGTTCAAACGTGCACCATTTCGCAAAAAAACAAAATATCGAAAAAATCCTACGTACGTTTCTTGCTGTTGTTATATAGAAACAAAAAAATTTTATTTTTTGTTCCAGGACCAAAATTAAGGAGGTTACGTCTTCGGCCATGGACCTACTGAAAAAAAGGCGTCTTCGGAGAAATGCTGGACAGCCGCCATTTTGAAATTAATTAACATGAAAAAATTTGTATTTGTTCTTTAAAACCTATATTATAAAACCTATTTCACAGATTTTCGGTTGATCCTTTTGTTGAGTCACAAAAAATTCATAAAATATGCCCATTTTTTCACGCTCTAGACCAGCTTCCCCCCTTAATTAATAAAGTGGATATTATCAAGTTTTTGGTGGAAAATTTAAATTTTGCTCAGACGAAAATTTATTTTTTAGTGAATCCCGTTGCGATTCCAAAATTTGCTTTATGGCATCATATTCTATATATATTAGAGTATTTTTAAGAATTTGGTAAAACTGCAGAAAAGGGGAGCCACCCCGATGACCTTGACCTTGGCATATGTTGTCAAAGTCATGACCCTGAGTAACCTCCCGCAGATTTTAGGTGACGGTCGCTGTCCGTTAAAAAGTTATTAACAAAAAAAGTTTCAAAATTAACGTATCATTTCTGCTATACATATATGATATTATTTCTGCTGTACCATATATGTATGATATTAAGTACTATTCTACACCTTTCCCTGTTCAGAAACGTTAAACTTTTCACGCGAAATAACTCTGATCTCCCCCACCCCCCTACAAAAGAGCACACGCTTCTATAATTGTACTGTTGCTCTGATTGTACTGTTGGGGGTTACCTCTGACGACGGGGTGGGTGCGGAAGGGTGGGGCCGAAGGTTGTGTTCCATTTGATATATAACGATTATGAGTCTATTACTTGATGTTTTACACACACACACACACACACACACACACACACGGCCTTCGGCCCCCCCCCTCCCGCACCCACCTCGTCGGCAGAGGTCTCCCCTAACAGTACAATTATAGCAACAGTACAATCATAGAAGTCGTGTGCCCCTTTTCATGGGGTTGGGGGAGGTAAGAGTTACTTCGCGTGGAAAGTTTAACGTTTCTAAGGAGAAATGTAAAATAGTACTTGTTGTAATATATACATATATGGCAGAAATGATACATTATTTTTGAAACTTTCAAAACGTGAGAGGTAGCTTTCGTTTTACATGAAAGAAGTTCAACTATATAACACAAAAAAATTCCCTGTTTTAATGATAAGAGTATTAGAGGTTTATAAAAAGGTTTTAATTAATTCATAAATTACTTTTCACACAAGAAATGCCATAAAGGATCAAAATTATTAGTCATAGTGAGAAACTCGTGATAATGCATGTCCACAAACGTGTTTTGATCCAACTTAGCTCATCTATTGACTGATATACATATACTGAGTGAGAATGCCTGAAGTATACGTGAATCATGAAATTGTCAACATATGTATCAAGGTCATCGGCACGGTGTCCGTTATAATTTCCCAGAAATGATACGTTAATTTTGAAACGTTTTTTGTTAATAATTTTTTAACGGACAGCGGCCGCCACCTAAAACCTGCGGGAGGTTACTGACAACATATGCCAAGGTCAAGATCATCGAGGGTGATTCCCTTTTCTGCAGTTTTATCAAGAATTTTTTTAGATTTTAAAAAATGAATATAATTTTTTATTTACTTACTTAAAATTAAAAAATTGATTTTGTTCGCACTATTTATTTTTTCTCATTAAAATTAATTTTTTTATCTGAAAGTACAGGAAAAATTCTACAAAATTCATATATTCAAAAATTTTCTGTATTTTGTAATTTTAACTACAAATGACAAAGAAAAGCTCCTTTAAGTGACTATATCCAATATCTTGGGTGTAAGGCATATAATACTTATTTTTTTTATCTTTAACATCATCCAATATGTCTATATTTTTATGATTATTTTAAAGATTCCAAACATTTTATCTTTAGGTGGACTCCTTTCACGTGAAATGCCCCATTTATATTTTGACATTGATCATTTTGATAATTAAACTGATAATTAAAGTTTTAAATTTTGTGGAAATAAAAGCCAATTGAAATTAACTAAAAGATAAAATCCCTTTTGCATTTAGCTCCTCTTCCTAGAGCTTAATCCATTGAAATTTCTATCAGTTTTCTTGTGAGAACTATTGTTAGTATAAAAGTGACATTCAGTTGTAATTAATTAATAAACAAGATTCTATTATTCATTAACATTCTTGAACATTAATTCGTTAATTTTCAATGATTTTCAAATTTGTTACTGCAAAATTTTTATAATAATTTTAATATTAAAGTTGTTTTTAAAAAACTTTTATTGAAATATTCTTTGTAATGTACTGTAAATAATTAAAATAGGTACATATTAAAATTGAATACAGGCAAATTAAGTCAATGTTATATTCAATTTAATTAAGAATCTGTATTCTTCGGTATTGTGCCAACATCATTGAAACTTTCAGCGATGAGAGTATTTCGCTTTGATATTTTAGGTATTTCAAGCATGCTCAAAATTTCAAGCTTGAGGCCACCCTAATATAGTTATACATATACAGTTTCTAACCAGAAATTCCAAGAAATTCCAATAACGTGTGGTACAGCTTAAAAACTATGGCGTGATAGCGATGGCTGTCATAGCCAAGAATGATGTTTTGCGATTTCCGACTTCTCATGGTCTTATATCGTATCTTAAATTTTTTTCTAAAAGTAGAATGCAGAAAAAATCATTTATTATACGTATTATTTTTATATTTTAAATTCAAAATTATTTTCATATGTATTACGTTTAATACATATGAAAATAATTTATTTTATACTCGTTTTATACTAAAAGTATCTGCATGATGCAAATGATTTCATATTTCTTTAAAAGAAAAATCTTAATTAAAATATAAAGTATAAAGGAAAATATATGTAAAAAATGGAGTATAGAAGTTCCAAGATAACGTACAATCAGCTTTCTGTTAATCTTGTATTGTGCTATTCGACCAATGTTTCATTTAAATTTTCATTAAGCAGAAATGGGGAAAATTTTTCCTTCTTATTTCATTTATATTCCCAACCCAATCTTGAATATCTTATTAATCCTGACATCTCACATAGTTAGTTTCATATTTGAATTCCTCTTGCGATTTCGCAAGCCTATGATTAAAAAATATTTATAATTAAATTGCGGAATTTAAAGAAAAATAACAGAGTTATGATTAAAATGTGCGAAGTTAAATAAAGTACCAAGACAAAAGTAAAATTGGAAACTGTAGAATTTGAAATGTTCGAAATAATCACCAACTGAAATTACGTCAAAGGGACAGGCGCCTTGCAAAATGCAATAGCTTTTCTACTCAAATAATACATTTCTACGTTGTCGATGCTAGTGAACGTTTAGAAAAATGTCTATTTAATGCATAGGTAAGGAGAGGGAATGGGTTAAAGAGGCATATTCGATCGTACTTATGCAAATGCATGTAAATATGCCTAGAAAAATAAAGAAAGAGAGAGCGATCTTAACAACATCGGATTCGAGCCTTGCCAGGAAAAGATTAACTGAGGATAAGAAAGTACTAGGAGAGGGTATAGCAGCAGTAGGAAAAGGGTTGTAATGGAATTAAGCGCGATACAAATAAAAATCCAGCAGCGAACCTGCTGGCACAACGTATACAATAAAATATTCATAACGTATTATGCCCGTTTATGATCGGAAGAAATCATCGAGAAAATCGTAAATTATAAATTTTTCAGATTTGCAGCTTTCCTGCAGATAATGTTTCAGGTGACGCGGTAGTGTCTCCGGCCATGTTCAAAAACTTAATAGTTAATTTAAATTTAAAAGATTAATAATAGACACTACAAGTCTCTTATCTCGAGCTATCAAAGTCCATTTTTGGGAGGTACATAACTACTAAAATACAAAAGTTTTGAATCGTACATAATATATCCTGAAAGGCAACATCACCACGAGTAATTTGAGTTAAAAAAATTTAAAATTGATCAAGCCGTTCTGGACATAGAAGCGGTCAAAAAGTGATGATTTTTATGAGAAATAAAGTAATGTCTCTTTCTTCTTCTTCTTCTCTTTCTCTGTCCGCAGTCACGTGCACCTCTCTCCTGTCTCACCTTTCAGTCACACCTCCACTAACTTCGACCCACCGCATCTCTTTTCCTCCCCTCACCCCACCACCCCTCTCTTTCGCCATATTTCACTCTCTTTTGTTATATAATATTTTTAAATAATTTTTTTATATATATTTCTAAAAAGTAAGTGATATCCGAAAAAAATCATATAAAAATGAAAAGGATAAGCTATATTCAAATGAAGATCCACAAAAATTTAAACCTTTTTATCTAATAATAATATATTATCATGAAAAGTATCTGACATGATTATTAATTAAAGGTACCAATTCAAAGTGAACATACATACCTAAAGTGTATGCAACTGTCACTGTCAGTCGATTTTTGAATCGTCTCTGCCTTCTGCTGTCCCCCTCACCTCACTGCTCCGCGCGCGGTCCAAATGTCGCACGACGGTCGAGCGGGACGGTGAGGTGAGGGGGACAGCGGAAGGCGGAAACGATGTGTACAATGTTTAGATTAAGTTAAACTAAATGTAGCTTGTACGTCTGTATTAAATAAAAACACTCAATGTCCTACAACCACATTTATAGCTGTCGTAATTAATAACATGTAATTTTTATATAACGGAATAACATGTCCAATTGATGCAAAGTAACGATAAAAGTAACTGTAAATTTCGTTACCGTTATCCAAAAAATGTAATTACATTATCGTTAGAGTTACCAAAAAAGAATGTAACGCAGTTACCAGTAAAGTTATCAAAAAAGTAACTTGTAACTGTAACTTCGTTACAAGTAACGAGTTACTTCCATTCCTTGAAAAACGTTGCGTTTAATTTATTCATAATTTTACTGCAGACAAGATTGGATTATTGACTCTGTACGTTGCCGTACGAGCAATAACACTTCCAGTATTAAATGAATTATATATTGTATTTTCTAGTTGGAATCTCTTGGAAAAAGGTCACGCCATGATTGTATTGAAAAAAATGCTATTAATAAACTATTTGTAATGCACACTTGTTATGTCGAGATAGCATAGTACAAAAAGTTTTAGCAAAGATTTTTTACTTTGAAAACAATAAAATGATTAAGAGATATAATATGTACGTACGCGAGGAAACATTTCTTAAGATTAAAATTCAAATTTTTAAATAATATTACCTTATAGGAATTAAGGAGACATCTTGGATAGTCATAAATTTTATCTAGGTAAATGTGCTTTCAAGCACGGAAAAAATTGCTATGGTTGTTACTACAATATTCTCTATGTTTGGAAAAGAAATTTATGTGACTTCAAATTACATTGATACTACATTGAATGTAGCTGTTAAGATATGCCCATCCATACGGTTATCACAACCGTAGTTCTATTGATAAGTAATATTCGATTAGAATATCCAAATATTATTTGGATATTCTAATCGAATATTACTTATCAATAGAACTACGGTTGTGATAACCGTATGGATGGGCATATCTTAA
>NW_017280312.1:30557-33702 GCF_001594065.2 Cyphomyrmex costatus
TGCTATGGTTGTTACTACAATATTCTCTATGTTTGGAAAAGAAATTTATGTGACTTCAAATTACATTGATACTACATTGAATGTAGCTGTTAAGATATGCCCATCCATACGGTTATCACAACCGTAGTTCTATCGATAAGTAATATTCGATTAGAATATCCAAATATATGGTTGCCTCAACCGAACAATTATTGCTATCTCTCAATATGGTCTTAGGACAAATAGTATGTTTGAGAGATGTATAGGTATATGGTTACACAGCACTGAGACTAACGGTTGCACTATCACCAGTAGCTTTTTATAACTAATGTTACCGCCAAAATTCAGGAGCCGCGACTCGCGAAGACCTGCTGCGAAAATCATAGATATCATAAGTAGTATAAAGTGTTGTATTGTGCATATTTGTATTATGGACGAAGCTTGCGAGCTGTATCTTCAAAGTATAGGATTTGAGGCCTTAATTCCGATTTTCAAAGGTAAGATATAACGTTCAAAAAACATTTTTAGGTTACAGTCGAGGTTACAGTTTATGTTCTGGTCGATGAAATAGGAAAGTTTATTAAACATTTTTAGGTTACAGTCGAGGTTACAGTTTATGTACTGGTCGATGAAATAGGAAATTTTATTAATCTTGTAATATTCTTTTGTGTAATTATTCCCCCTTTCTTTTATATAATAATTGTGATATTTTTCGCTCATCAATACGTATTAGTTATAGCAACTGTAGTACTATGGAAGTGTCCTATATGTAACATCGGTTGTAACATCCATATAACAATAACCATTGCTAAGGATGGAGCAACCATATAGGACACTTCCATAGTACTACAGTTGCTATAACCAATACGTATTGATGGGCGAAAAATATCACAATTATTTGGTTGTGGCAACCGTAACTTTTTTTCCGTGTGATATCAAGATAACCTTTAATTTTTTAATGGAATTATATATAATAGTTAAGTACATGACTCTCAATTTAAAAATAACAATTATGTAATACAAAATGACTAGTAAGAGTCTGATGAATAGAAACACTTTCTCAAATATTTAAATGAAAGTACTGAGATACTACAAACAAAGAATAAATTTTACTTTAATTAACATTAATGTTTCAGCTGTATGATTCAGCCCTCTTCAGATGTACAACAATTATATAACAATAATCTGTCTTATTATCTATTAAACTCTATTAAATTATCTATTAAATCAAAATAGATCTAACTGTAAAAGCGCTAATTTGATGAAAAAAGATGCGATGTGGACATTCTGGACAAGATAAAATCGTCTTTGTTCATCAAACAATTGAATGACCGATTGAAACAGTGTTTCACCATATTTTGATAATTTTGGAATTATATGTAGTATTTTTACATAGAGATACCAAAAATTAATAATTTACAAGATATTTAATATTTTAAACGATAATATAAGTTTTTAATGTAGTTTAGTAATAAACAATAAAGGAATTAAAAATAAGCATATATCACGAGAGAGAAAGAGAGAGAGAGAGAAAGAAAGAACGCTGGATAGATTTAGCGAAATTATATTGTATTTCGTAGAATATTAAAATGAAATTTTTATTATTATTAGTAAACGATTCAGCCTTTAATATGACCATCATCGGTAAATGAAGAAAAATATTTTATCCATAGTAATATATGTATTACATCCATCTCCCCCTTTTTAATTTGCGCGCCGAATTATCGTCGATCTTGAAACGCAAATCTTTCAAATCCCCCCTAAATTGCGCGCCGAACTATCATCAGTTTTGAAACGCAACTCTAAATGGTGACCTAAGACACATGTTAATTCTCGTGTAAATATAAACGATAATATAAGTTTTTAATGTGGTTTAGTAATAAACAATAAAGAAATTAAAAATAAGCATATATCACGAGAGAGAGAGAGAGAGACACTGGATAGATTTAGCGAAATTATATTGTATTTTTCGTAGAATATATTAAAACGAATTTTTATTATTATTAGTAAACGATTCGGCCTTTAATATGACCATCATCGGTAAACGAAGAAAAATTAATTTAATATATTACGAAGAATATTACTTAAATATGGCGTTTCGTCCCAACTTCCACTACTGGACTCGTCAATATATTAAATTAATTTTTCTTCGTTTACTGATGATGGTCATATTAAAGGCCGAATCGTTTACTAATAATAATAAAAATTTCGGTTTAATATTCTACGAAATACAATATAATTTCGCTAAATCTATCCAGCGTCGTGGTATATGCTCATTTTTAATTCTTTTATTTTTTAATATTTTACTTGTTTATTTAATGATGAAAACATTCGTATAAAATATAAGAAATCCACATTTAAATTTCAGCCGAGGGGGGTAATATTTTTTGCAATAAGTTGTTTACAAATTTTAAAGTGCTTCTAATTAAATTTGGCATGATTATTAATATTTCAGATTTATGTGTTGAAAGTCCACAAGTACTCGATGCACAGTCATATTTTTTATTGTAAGATAAATTTATTTAAAATAGATACACTGGATTTGTAATCATTAGATGTCTCCTTCGAAACAGAGTGTTTCTTAAAACGTTTTTTTGAAATAACGAATAGTAGGAGATATTATAATTGCGCTTTTGCAATTTAATAAATTTGTAAATCTATACCGTAATTAATATAAAACCTCGATTAATATAAAACTCCTATTACCCTTTATTCTCTCCAATTTGTTTTTGAATTGTAAGAAGTCTTAATTGATTTTATTATTATATGGTAATTAAGGTAAATGTTTCGATTAGGGGACCCCCCTCCAATAACTTTGACCTTGACATATGTTGTCAAGGTCATGACCCTGAGTAACTTTGCCTTAACAACTAGCCGTCGCTCGCCCTTCGTTAAAAAGTTATTAACAATTATAGTTTTAAAATAGTAAATGTCTCAATCAGGGGACCTCCCTCCAATGACTTTGATCTTGACATATGTTGTCAAAGTCATGACCCTGAGTAACTCTCAACAGTTTTTAGCTGTCACTCGTCCTTCGTTAAAAAGTTATTAACAATCATAGTTGTAACGTATGCTATGCATGTATGATATGAAGTACTGTTCTACACCTTTTCCTGTTTAGAAACGTTGAATTTTCCATGCGAAGTAACTTTCACCCCCCCCCCCC
>NW_017280312.1:34996-41270 GCF_001594065.2 Cyphomyrmex costatus
ATGATCTAAAAAGGAAACAGCACAGCAAAGTCAAATTTTGTTTATCAACGGAATGTATGTCTCATGAAGGTTTTCAGTGTCTGTTTGCAAATTCAAACTGTTCTTCTGTTTTTTAATGTTAATCATTTCAGACACTATGCGCTTCCTGTAATTAGATTCTTCATCAAAAATCTCTACTTCATTCCATCGAAAGTCATGATCGTGCTGTAACCTGTGTTCAGTAATCACTGAACGTGTTGTTCCGTTTAATATGATTACGATGTTCGGAAATTCTCGTTTTCAATTGTCTGCTTGTTTGGCCGACGTAAGATGCATCGCAATCGTTACATGAAATTTTATAGACCATGTTGCTTCTAGAATCTTTTGAAAGAGCATCTTTTTGAACTTTAACATATTTACTCATTTTATTTGGGCTACGAAAAGAAACTCTGATATCATTATTATGAAATTTTTTAAATTTTTCTGTATGACACAAAACAAAAGGTACAGTAAGCCAAGAAACAAACTTTGAATTGCTTTGAGTATTAGTAGGTTGGTCATTGACAATAAATTTATTCTTTAACAAATATTTTAACCGTTGATTAATAGTATCAAAAATGAAATTTAGAGGATAATCATTATCTAATAAAATATTAATAATGAAGTTAAAATTCTTATAATGGAAACTAATATCCGACAAAAAAAATGCTCTATCAACTAAAGAAAAACTGTACCTCTTTTCTGAGACAGTGGGTGGTTAGATAGAAAATTCAAAAATCTACCCGAAAAAGTAGGTTTATGGAACCAGTCAAAAATTAGTCTATTATCCCTCTTAATCATAAACACGTCTAAAAATTCCAGTCTATCACCTCCAATTTCAAGAGTAAATTGGAGACGGGGATGAAATTTATTAAAATTACGCAATAATAAGTTAATATCCGACACATCAACAGCCAAACGAACATCGTCCACGTATCTATAAGAAAAAGGAAGTTCTCTGTTAAACGACAACAACGCTAGTGACTCAAGCCTTCTCATAACTAAATCAAAACTAAATCCGCCACAATAGATGATAATGGTGAGCCCATGGGTGTACCAAAACATTGCTTATAAATCTTCTTATCAAACACGAAATATGTAGAATTCAAAACAAGATGTATAGAATCCAAAAATTCTTTTTCAGGTAGTGAACATGCCCCGGAAATAAAACACCACTGCTCATTAATACAGTCAATCTTAATCAATCTCATTAATCAATTAATACAGTCAAACAGAGAACTTTTTGGTGACATGCTGGTCATAATCCGTTTGGGGGCCGATTGACCCCTTCTTAACCTGCTAGAGCCTTTCAAATTAAATCTCAATAATCAACAAATATATTTGTAATTATTGCATTTTATTTTAACATAATAATAATATTGATATAAATATTTGTTAATTTAATATTAACACTTTTTACATATTTGTCAAAAGAATGCTAAATACATATTAACTTTTATTTGGCACGTCTCTTTCATTTATTTTCAATATACAGTTTTTACTTATCATTATTTCCACTTATCAGTTTTAATCCAAAAAAGTATTTTTTCGGATTTCATTATTACATGTAATTTTTATGTTTTCTCTTTAAAAATGCAAGGCCTTTCAAACCATTAAATTTGCTTTTTTCACAAAAATGTTCTCCTTTTAGAGAACTAAACTCTACAGAAATGTTAATTAAATCGTATTATAGTTTGTCAGTGCTTCGCAAAAATAATGAGTTTATTACATTAGTCCAAACAGTTGGAACTTTATTCGCTAAGTTTATGTAAGCAAATACTGCTTGTGACACGCGTAGATTGTGAAGGTAAATGTGCGTTTTCATCTTTGTATTCGTATTCTCAATTGAGACCACATTATTGCGTCGCAAGTGGAACTTGCTCGTCTGTAGTCAGACATCGTCGCTATTCTTACGAGACTATCCTGTGCCAGCGTTATCGATTTTGTATCGCGCTGCTACAGTAGAACAATTCTCCATCATACTTAGACGGTCTAGTTATAATGGAGGAAGTTTGATTTCGCGCGTTACATGGAAGAGCGCGAGATTGCCCCCGAGAATACGCCCGAAATCGATCAACACTACCCGCCGCACCTTGTAATACGCCGGCGAAAGTGCGCATAATACGTTTCCTCGTCTTCCGATGTAGATCGCGTAACAAAGCGATCGTGAAATTGCATGATAGCCAGGCAATTCATGGCGAATTGTCTAAAGATATAAAATTAAAGTTTTGTACACAAAAAAATTTCGAATTAAGTAATATAATCAGCAAATTGATATCAATTGAATTGTACGAACAACATTCCAAATTAATTAAGGTTTGATTAATCTGTTTCTCTTTCTAAATACACATTATTTGTTTATGTTTTGCTTTAATAATTATATTAATCAAAATAATTAGGGGAGAGTGGTCTAAATCGGACCTATTTGCAGTTTTTTTTTTCTCTGTAAGGCATAAATAAAGTCCGATCATAAAACCAATGGTGCTGTTCAAAAGATCATTTAATTTCCTTCATTTTTGCTTCAGATCACATTGATTTATCTCTTACCTATGTCGAACTATAATGGAAAAAGTAAAAATGCATTTTCCAGTGCGATTGGGAACTCATAGTTCCAAAACGGACCTCTCCTACTTTTGTGAACTTTTAGATAGAATTATATCAGAAGGTTCGCAGGTTATCGCCGTGTCTTTCTTCATTATCTATTAATGCCAACGTTTCGTGAACCATGCCGTTCACTTTCACATTTTAGATAGAATGTTAAAATATTTTAATTAATTTTTGTTAGTATTTGAGTAAAAACGAGCAAATTAAGACTCAAAGATAAAAATACAGTTTATATTATTAGAATTAAAATTAATCAAAAATTCTATCCATCTGTGTCTGCTGACACATGATATTTTATTGATTTAGTTCCTTAGACCAGATCTGGTTGGTCAATTACAAGATTCTTTCTTCGATGAATTAGCTGGCTTACTCGTCATTTTAGTATCATTTTTTATATAGGTCCAAAACTCTTGATATTTTTTAATTCTACATCTTTAATTATTTTAAATCAATTATCGTTCAAATTTTTAACACCTTTGAAATAATGATTTACAAGGATTTTCCTTTTTATTACGGATATGTGGATGATGTGTGTTTGGCGGTTGACCCGTCAGATATCAGGAGACGCGGTAGCGTCTCCGGCCATGTTCAAAAACTGAGAGACGCTACAAGTCTCTTATCCCGAGCCACCAAAGTCCATTTTTGGGAGGTGTATAACTATTAAAATATAAAAAATTTTGAATCGAACGTCATATGTCCTGAAAGGCGGCATCGCCACGAATAATTCGAGACAAAAAAATTTTAAATCGGTCAAGCCGTTCTGGAGATACAAGCGGTCGAAAAGTGATGATTTTAATGAAAAATTAAGAAACGTCTCCTTCTCTGTGTGTCTGTCTGTCTCTCCGTCTATCCGTCAGTATTTAAGAACTTTTTAACATCTTTTACCTTTCACTCGCACCTCCACCATCTTTGGTCCACCGGACCTCCTCCACTCGCCTCACCCCCTCCCCCAACACCAACCACCACCACCCATCTCTTACGCTGTAATTCACTTTTTTCGTTATTACAACTTTTTGACATCCTCTCTCACCTTTCACTCGCACCTCCACCATCTTCGGCCCACCGGACCTCCTCCCCCCGCCACTTCCCCTGCCACCACCACCTACCCCCGCCGCTCCTCTCTTTCGTCGTATTTCACTCTTTCTTGTTATTACAACTTTTTAACGTCCTCTCTCACCCTTCACTCGCACCTCCACCATATTCGATCCACCGGACCTCCTCCACCAGCCCTTCCCCTTCCCCTACCACCAACCCCACCACTCCTCTCTTTCGCCGTATTTCACTCTCTTTCGTTTTTACAACTTTTTAACATTCTCTTTCACCCATCACTCTTACCTTCACTATCTTCGACCCGTCGGAGCTCCTCCACCCGCCTCTCCCCCTCCCCCCACCAACCACCTCCGTGGGCCTTCTCTTTCGCCGTATTTCACTCTTTCTCGTTTTACAACTTTTTAACATCCTCTGTCACCTTTTACTCGCACCTTCACCATCTTCGGCCCACCGGACCTCTTCCACCTGCCCCTCCCCTTTTCCCACCACCCACCACCACCACTCTCTCTTTCGCCGTAATTCACTCTTTCTCGTTATTACAATTTTTTATCATTCTCTCTCACCTTTCACTCGCACCTCCACCATCTTCGACCAACCGGAACTTAAAATATTAATTAAAATAAGAACCCGACTGCTGACTGGTATGACGAATATTTAAAAAGAAAAATTTTGAAAAATTATCTTATTTAATTGTAAAAAACTTTATTTAAAAAAATTTGTTTTAAATGAAGATAATAAAGCAAATCGATGTGTTAATATTGGACGGTTAGTGAAAACAATTTTGTGGATTGTCTTGATGTGGAAGGGCGGATGCGCGCGAGTTTCATATCCCCCCCTCACCCAGCTCATCGATAAACCGAGCAGTCATCTTTTAAATACATATTAAATAAAATTATTGTTTTAAATACTCCCGACTGCTGACCGATATAACGTACATCTAAAACCATCTCAGTACTATCACGAGTTAAATTGTAATATATTACCACGAAAAGTAATTAACTAATTATTAATTATTAAAGTTGCCGATACAAAGTGAACATACGTAAAGTGTATTCGACTGTCATGGGACATTTCGACTGCCTGCGGAGTGGTGAGGGGGACAATGCAACATTTGGTTGATTTTCGAATCGCCTCTGTCTAGCTTCCGCTGTCCCTCTCACAACACCGCACCGCGCATCAAGCGACGCGGTAGCGTCGCAACACCAAGTGCATAAAATAAAAATATAACCGTTGACTGCTTGACATGATCGCTTGACTTGATTGATGCGTGTATAGGGTAAGGTTGCCGAAATCGCACCACTTTTCATATAAAGGCTTATAACTCAGAAAGTAAGAAGGATATTCTCAATTTTTTTGCGGCGTAATAAACTGTAAGCTTTTCTCTTTCTTATGCAATTTTTTCAGATTTTTTAATTATTATTATAATATTTTAAATAAATATTTTTTACATACCTGTAAATAGTGCGATTTTGGAAACACGTTGCCTAAATCGCACCATAGGTTGTTTGATAAACAACAACAATGAAATAATTTCATGAGCGTTGCGGACGTTAAGTGAAATGCATCCATAATATATATTTACAATATATACTTTTACATAATAAAAAAAAAATAAAATGTGAAAAAATATAAGAAATGTAATTAATGATGGAAATGGAGGGGGGATAGAGAAAATAAATTAAAAACTAAACTTTTTGTATTGAAAAATTACATTTAAACTCAAATTCTTTTGAAATATAAGCACATGTGCACATGTGCATGTGCAATATGCGCGGTGCGATTTAAGCCACTACATTGTGGTGCGATTGAGGAAACAGTAGCATTCGTAAAATTTTATTTATTTAATTTACAAACAACATTGTTAAAAAAAATTTAATTCAATTAATCTAATTCTAATAGTGTTTTAAACACGATGAATTGTAGAAAATTAGATTATTTAACTTATATTTTTTACATTTTTGCTATGAAATATGTTGAAAAATAGCAACGCTATCACGATTTTTTTATTTACGTAAATAACAAGGCTTCTACTGCATTTCATGTCACAAATGTAACGCAGCAGCGTTGAAATATCTTATAGTTCGTAAATAATCCGTAAGAAAATGTGTAAATAAAATAACTGATTTTTTAGACGAGGTAGTGCGATTTAGAAGCCGGTGCGATATCGGCAACCTTACCCTATGTTCATGTCGCTGTCAAATTCACGACGCTACTACTAGCTTTATCTCGAGTTTTCACATCTTTAAATTTTAGATTAAAATCAGAATTTAAAAGCCCAATCAAAAATCTAAAAACACTTTTATTACATAATGTCATCGGTATCTTTCGATTGCGACCAGTTCGAATAAAATTGGTGCAGCCGATACCGAGATCTAAAGACCGAGTCCCGAAAAGGGACCGTTTCAGTTATTTCAGAAGACGTACGTGTGACACATACATGTATTTTTTAATCGCACGTGTGACACATACATGTAAACCGGTTTGTCCATTAGGCTGCTGTTCACAATGTTTACATTCAAAAAACAGTCATCATATGTGATTAAGCTGCTGTTCCTAATAAAAATATAAAAATTTAATTAAATTATTAATTAAATAAATAAAT
>NW_017280312.1:41429-52208 GCF_001594065.2 Cyphomyrmex costatus
AGTATAAATTGTATATTTATATAGATATTTTAATATCAGTTACTTTCGTGATAATATATTATGTTAAAGTACAGATGTATATATCAAAAATATATATAAAAAATGATTTAAAGAATGATTCAAAAATATATTGTACATATATGAAGGAGAGTGAAAATGATGAGTAGAAAGGCGAGTCGGGGAGAAAGAAGGAGGTGGAAATGCAGTGAGTTGAAGTTTTAATGATTATGGTTGGATATCACTCTGTTTTAAATTATTTAAAGTCAAATTGTTAGTATATTAATGTACACAATATGGTCCTACAAAAATCTATTTTAAAATTACTCGGAATTTAAAAGCCCAATCACAAATCTAAAAACACTTTTATTACATAATGTCATCGGCATCCTTCGATTGCGACCAGTCCGAATAAAATTGGTGCAGCCGATACCGAGATCTAGAGACCGAGTCCCGATAACTATTTTAGAAATAGAATCTGCATTTATTTTTAGAGGATTTAAATTTCCTACATTATTATCACGTTTTCAAAATTTACAAAAAGCGGTAAAATCTCTTAAAAAACCTTTTTTTTATAAAAAGAAAAAAACATACGCCAAGTGCATAAAAAAGATATTGAACTTCTTGATCAAAAACAGATATGAGATAAATATAATTGACCAAGTGTATTCTTCATTACGCCAGTCACATAATACAGACCGAAAGTGACTATAATTGTCAACTGGATTATAGTGAAGAAAAAACTTGTCGTGCCCGGGTCGCATTAATTGTAAACAGTATGCAGTGAAAACATTATTATTTTAACATAGTATTTGCAATATAAATTAAAATAACAGACATATGTATATTTTAGTAAAATTAACGCTACTTAATTGTTAGTTATTAATTTTATATTTTTTCACAAGTCACAAAAAGGGTTAATTTTTATATTGAGAGGGTGGTTTGTACCCCTAAAACGCTTTATGGGGACGTATAAAAAAATACGTATCCAATATTTTTCAATGTTTTGAAAGTATGTCAAGTTTCATTAAGATCGGCGGGTGGCACTTGGGTATGTTTACTTGTAAGTTACTATTGCCATCCCTAAAATTTTCAAAATGTTCAAAATTTTCTAATTGTCAAAATTGAATTTTCCCGTCAAAAGTGAACGCAGCGCCCTCTATGCGTAGTGTTTTGGATTCGTCTCGAAAAGACCTTTCCAATGAGCCCCCAGTCGACCTATGTTGCCATTTCAGATTTTCGACCCCCCTCGTGCCCCAGGTGCCCCCTTAGGGATGGGGGGTCGTAACCCCCCTCAAAAGAAAGATTTTTTGAAAAATCGTCTCACGTGTTTCGGCGATTTTTGAAAATTTAATTCTTTCAAAAGTTATTAGACCGTCCCGGTACTTTTGGCGGACCCTGTATATAAGAATTCTTTTAAAATTAATACTCATCTTTTGTGATTTACTTTTAAAATATAAAAAACTGTTATTTGATAATTATTTTGATAGTTATTTCTCTCACCTAGAACACTATGTTTGATTCAAGGTTTTGGAATGTAAGTTAACAAGTTTTCAAGTATATCTTCATAAGTATACGTTTACAAATTAATATTCTAATTAATAATTGATATCGTGAAGAAGGATTGTACTGATAATCAATTTCGTAATAACATTAGGTATACTAAAAAAATTTATTACATTTATTAGCATATTTGATTACATGTGTGTAATATTTTGATATTGGAATAATATATATTCACCTTCATTGCATTTTCTTTCAATAATAAAATGTATTATGTTAAAATATTTTAGAGAACATCAATGTAAAACATCGAAAAATACCGTTCGGATATCATTACCAAGAAAGAGAAATCAATAAATTTCTTAATACTAAATATTAGAAAGAAGCATAAATGATGTAAAAGAAGAATATTTATCCATTTTTATGTACGTTTATTATAAAGTCAATTATATAAAGTGTTTACTATCTGTGATATGACTTCAGGTTCGTTATTGTATGTTTCTTTCTAATGTTCAGTATTAACAACTTTATTATAATTTCTCTTTCTTGGTGATGGTATCCGAATTGTGCTTTTCTAGTATGTTTACATTAATGTTCTCTAAAATATTTTAACATAATACATTTTATTATTGAAAGATAATATAGGTACGCAATGGAAGTGAATACGTATTAATTCCAATGTCAAAATCTATTACATATATATAATCAAATACGCTAATAAACGTAATAAGTGATATCCTTCGCAATCTTATTTTTCACATATTTTAATTTATCATTATTACTTTAACATCACATCGTTATATTTTAATATATGTCTTTCAACATATTATTAAGATCCATAAGATGCTATAAGCATCAAAATTGTTAGATTGCTTGTCAATTTAACTAAGTGACATTACTGCGGTAGTGAGTATGTATGCGTCAATGCTGAAAAACTATCAGCGTCTCGAATTTTGGGGGGATTACATACGCAGTATGTAAAATTCACACAATTATAATAAGCACTGTGATCCAGCTTCGCCCGTTATTGACTTCTTCTTTTTGTTTATTATTGTTTATCAATTGTACGGTCTTAAAAAGATTCTAGTATAACGTAATAAGTGTTTTGGTATAATGCCATTACAAAATTGATTAATAGAACAATCGTTCCTCACAATATTAATTATTAATTATAATAATAGTTTGTAAACGTATACTTGTGAAGATACACGTGATTGAAAACTGGTTAACTCATACACATGAGAGCTCCAAAATCTTGAATCGAATATAGTGTTCTAGGTGAGAGATCAGAATAATAGTTTTTTATATTTCAAAAATGAATCACAAAAGATCAGTATTAATTTCAAAAGAATTCTTATGTACTCCAAAATCTTGAATCAAATATACAATAGTATTCTAGGTGAGAGATCAAAATAACAGTTCTTTATATCTCAAAAATGAATCAGAAAAGATCGGTATTAATTTCAAAAGAAATCTTATTAAATTGTCTTACCATATTGTCTATTTTAACGTAATACATTTTATTATTGGAAGATAATGAAATGGTAAAAAACCTTGGCATACATAATGAGGTATTCAAGTCAGACGTAAAGTTGGGAATTGTTGGTGTATGTTACTTTAAACTTGCACCTTCAATAATATATGAGTCATTTTTCATGGTATTTCATTATCTTTCAATAATAAAATGTATTACGTTAAAATAGACAATTTGGCATAAGAATTCTTTTAAAATTAATACTGATCTTTTGTGATTTATTTTTAAAATATAAAAACTGTTATAGTTTGATCTCTGACCTAGTTCAAGGTTTTGGAATGTAAGTTAACCAGTTTTCAATCACGTATATCTTCATAAGTATACGTTTACAAATTATTATTCCAATTAATAATTAATATTGTAAGAAAGGATTGTTCTGATAATCAATTTCGTAATAACATTATACCAAAAAAAATTTATTACGTTTATTAACATCGTATTTCATTATATGTAATACTAACTCGAACATGTACTTGAATATATTTATTTCCATTTCATTATCTTTCAATAATAAAATGTATTACGTTAAAATAGATTGGTATAAGAATTTTAAAATTAATGTTGATATCTTATGGGTTTATAAAATATAAAAAACCGTTATAGTTTGATCTCTCACCTAGAACACTATAGTTCTTAAGTTTTTCTACCTTATTACTTACTTAATTTTAATGATATTTATCATTTGTATACAAGATTTGATATCAACAGTCGGCGCCAAGTCAAATTCTACCAAATTAAAAAGTAAAACACAAGTGGTACCTTTAATCTTTAAGAGAACCCATATAGTACTATTATTTATTTAAATTCTACTAAATAAAAAAGTAAAACCCATTTGGTACTATCTTTATAAACTTATCTTTTTCAAAAAAAAAAAAAAGAAGGTAAAAGAAGCGCTAAGAGTGGGTGCTGCTGGTCAAAAAACATTTGGGCCAGTTTCACCAATGCCAATTACTTAATCGACTGTAAAACTGACTAATCACATTTGCTGTTTAATAGAATCATCTTTTTAAAAAACCTACGAGATATCCTTATTTACTTAAATTTAATGACATGTATCATTTGTACAAAGGTTTTGATATCAATAGTCGGCGCCAAGTTAAATTCTACCTTATTACTTACTTAATTTTAATGACATTTATCATTTGTATAAAAGATCATATAACATGAATTTTTCCCATAAAATATATCGTTTAATTAACTAGTCTTTAAAAATTCTATCTCTAAAGATCTAAGAGGTACCATCCTTACACTTATTTGATTCTAATGACATGTATCATTTGTATGTATATATAAACTTACCTTTTGTTTAAAACAAGGTAGAAAAAAGCACTAAGAGTGGGTGCTGCTGGTCAAAAAACCATTTGGGCCAGTTTCACCAACGTCAATTACTTAATCAACTGTGAAACTGACCAATTACATTTACTATTTAGTAGAACCATCTTTAAAAACCTACGTGATATTACCCTTATTTACTTAATTCTAATGACATGTATCATTTGTATAAAAGATTTGATATCAATAGTCGGCGCCAAGTTAAATTCTAATCTTTAAAAACCTACGTGGTATTATCCTTATTATTTACTTAAATCAATGTCATGTATCATTTGTACAAAAGATATGATATCAATAGTCGGCGCCAAGTTAAATTCTACCAAATTAAAAAGTAAAACACAAGTGGTACCTTTTAATCTTTAAGAGAACCCATAGTACTATTATTTAAATTCTACTAAATTAAAAAGTAAGACCCATGTGGTTCTATCTTTATCTTCATACAATGAAACCTAAGTATATGCCTTTGTATTCCTATTAAAAGATCTTCCTATTCGAAACCAAATGACTTAATTCTACTTTAAAAAAAATTATAATAGACCGTTAGGGAATATACAAAGATAAAAAGAAAATAGAAGCAATAGAACATATGCCAATTCCAAAAAACGTGTCCGAAGTTAGAGCATTTATAGGTTTTGTAACTTATTACAGCCGTTTTATTAAAAATCTCAGTACAATTCTGTATCCATTGAATAAATTACTACATAAAGAGACTCCATTTCTTTGGACACAAGAATGTGATATTGCTTTCAAAAAGGCAAAGGAAGTTTTTCAAAGTAACGAGATATTAGCTTATTACGATCCAAAAAAACCGCTAATTTTAGCTACGGATGCCAGTTCTTATGGTGTAGGGGCTGTTCTATCACATATATATCCGGATGGAACGAAAAAAGCGATACAATACGCGTCATGTACATTAACAAATACACAAAAAAAATACTCTCAAATCGATAAAGAAGCTTACAGCATAATTTTTGGAATAAAAAATTTTACCAATATTTGTACGGAAACAAATTTGTACTTTACACCGACCATAGACCATTAGTTCACATTTTTGCACAATCAAAAAGCTTACCTGTATATAGTGCAATGCGCATGTAACACTATGCATTGTTTTTACGCGGTTTTAACATAATTAAATATAAGAATACAAAATTACATAACAACGCTGATTGCCTATCACGATTACCAATTGAAAAACAAGAAAGACGCGAATATGATGTAATTGATGCATTTCAAATCGATACGATTCAATCTCTACCGGTTACATTTACAGAATTAGTTACTAAACAAGATACACAGTTATGCAAAATACTAGAAGCATTACAAAGCAAAAGAAAAATAGATAAAGAGAATAAGTCATGTAATAATGAATTAGAATATAGTTTACAACCAGGAGTAATTTTACGCGGACACCGAGTTATTACTAGGACCTAAAGTATTACAAAAGAGAATATTACAAGAATTGCATAGCGTACATTTTGGTATTGCGAAAATGAAAATGTTAGCTCGTAGTCACGTATGGTGGTCTGGTATAGACACCGATATAGAGCAAATTACTAGGAACTGCGCTGAATGCAATGCAAACAAAAACAACCCCCCAAAGGTTAAGCATACTTGGGAATCAGCAACTTTTCCATTTGAGCGTATACATATAGATTTTGCGGGGCCATTTAAGGGCCATAATTTTCTAATACTTGTCGATGCATGCTTATACTAAATGGCCCGAAGTACATATTGTAAACAACATTACTGCAGAAACAACAATAAAAGAATGTCAAGAGATTTTTTCAAGGTTTGGACTTCCAGTACAACTAATGGCCGTACCTTCATATCGGCAGAATTTCAAAAATTCTTATAACAAAACGGTATTAAACACAAATTAACTGCACCTTACAACCCATCTACAAATGGGCAAGCTGAACGTTTTGTACAAACCTTAAAAAAGTCTCTCCTTAGCATTAACATACAAAATACGGATTTAAACACAGCGTTACAACGTATCCTTATGCAATATCGTATCACACCCCGTTGTACAACAGAAATTTCACCTGCGGAACTCATGTTCAATAGAAAAGTAAGATGTCCACTAGATATAATGAAACCTACAAGTAAAATTACATCACAAACAAACTGTAATGAGAAATTCAGACAATTTGATGAGGGAGAGAGAGTGAGTTGCCGAAACTATCGTTTAGGAGATAAATGGATTTTTGGGAGAATAAAGAAACGTATAGGGAAATTGCATTATTTAATACAATTAGATGATGATCGAATTTGGAAACGTCACGTTAACCAAATACGACTGATTGGAGAACACATCCCATCACGCATTAGTAGTTGTAACAAAGAAAACGACAAATATGTGAGCTATAATAATTCAGAAGAACAGGATAGTGAGGTACCGCTTAGACAACATGAAACAGATAGATTCTTAAACGTACCGCAACTACGTAGATCACAAAGATCAAGAGCATCTCCTAAAAGATACGGAGATTACCTAACACACTAAACATTTTATTTTGAATTTTCAGTTTATTTAGAAGTTTCAGTTTTGTTTTATTTTCTTTAAAAAAGAAAGGGAGGTGTTATCATAAGATTTAGCATATCGCGCGCCGCATTAGGAAGCGACATCCCACGGGAGGATACATAAAGACAAAGAGCTTTTCGTTTTGCTCTTTGTGCCTGCGGATCGACGATTAGAGCAGAGATAAAGGAGCAAGCGTCGTGATTAGACGTACCTCGGCGATCGTTGATTGGCGACGGAAGATTGTGCGAACTCTGATATAATAAAGGAACTATTTCATTATACATCTCGACTACTCCGGATTCAATCCCAACTCTTTCCAAAAGACATAACAAGTTTAAACTTACAAACAGACACTGAAGGTCTGCATGATGTGTACATCCCTCTAATAAACAAAGTTTGACATTGTTGTGCTGCTGCCTTTTTAGTTCACAATTATTTTTGACAATGTACAGACGTGTTATTTTTCGCTTGATGTCGTCGTTAAATATAATAATATATGCTTTTTGACAAACTCGACAGTCTTTATACAAAAATTTGTGTGTGGATGAGTCCATCATTTAAGGTTTGAAAGAAAATTTGTTTTTTTTTTCAATTTTTACATTATTAGTTTATCAAGTTTATAAAAAATAGGTTCAATTATTTTTCCACAAATTTATTATCGATCTATCAATCGTTTCAATAAACTTCTTACTTTGATAATGGATTCATTTGTCAATATTAATGGTTCTGGTTTCTGGACTACATTTTTACTTGTACTTCTGAAGAAGACTCAATCCCGGAGTCGAAACATGTCAAGTTGTTGATTTGAAGATTTACGTTTCGAAGATTTGCGCGCACGAGACATTGTAAAGTTATTATATTTTTATATATTTTTTAATTTTATGTTATTTGCGTTTTTGACAATTTTTAATTTCCTTTTATGTTTTGACTACTTCATTAAAAAAAAAAAAACTTTTTAAAAATTTTGACTCTTAATTTGTCTTTCTACTTCACTATTTGTTTTAAACTAAGAGTCCTTTACTGTACTTATTAACAAGGATTTTATTTTTTTTTCAAATTTTCGCGTGATAGCCGAAAATACATATTTGCTTGTATTCTATGAACGTTATGACAGTACTATTATGATTGTACTACCTACAAATTACTGTCACATGTTCGGTGACTTATAAGAACTTTACATTATAAATAGCACGCAAATCTGCTTAACCCTTTTTATTTAAATTAAAAAGGTCCGATTTGGAACACGGTCCGATTTTGGACATTCTCCTGTATATTAGGAGTACAAATTACTTCGGTCCGTTTTCCAAAAAATGGCTCCGGCTGTTGTGAATGATTCATAGTGATAGCTGATTTTGGCGGTTTCAGAGAGATCAGACATCTGCTAATAATTCAGTTTATATCGCTTTGAGTTTCATACAAAAACCTTGATTTTTACTGTGTTTGAAATGTCGAATTTTGTGTTAACCAAGCAGCATTTGCCGGAGGTTTTAAGTTTCTGCTTTAATTGGAAAAAAAATGTAGCTGAAGCCCATCAAATGCTTGTCGAAGTTTATGGTGACACTGCTCCAAGTGATAAATCATGTAAGGAATGGTTTCGATGTTTCAAAGATGGAGATTTCAGCGTTGAAGACAAGTCTCGCTCTGGACAGCCAAAAAAATTCGAAGACAAAGAATTAGAGGCATTAATCGAAAAAGAGACAAACTCAAGAGAAGTTTAGAGAATCATTAGGAGTAACGCAACAAGTCGTTTCTGTACGATTGAGAGCCATCGGAATGATTCAAAAACAAGAAAATTAGGTGCCTTATGAACTGAAACCGAGAGACGTTGAAAGGCGATTATCACTTGCAAGTAGCTGATTTAAAGGCAATAAAGATAAGGTTTTTTACATGAGATTGTGACTGGAGATGAGAAATGGATATTCTACGATAACCCCAAGAAGTAAAAATACTACGCTAAGCCCGGTCAATCATTGCCATCGACCTCAACATCAACACCAAAGCCGAACATTCATGGTTCGAAGATCATGCTCTGCAAAGACATAAAGAATGGACTGTATAATCCGTGTGTCAAAATGGTCGATAGGGATGAGAGAGAGGGACCGTGGAAGACGGCCATCTCCCTCTCATTCTCTCTTCCATTACACCATTGAATGGTAAAAGATAGAGATGGCTGTCTTCTACGGACCCTCTTTCTCATTTCGTCGACCACATTTTGATACTACTTAGATATAGGATCGCGCAGTCCATTCTCTATGTCTTTGATGCTCTGTATCTGGTGGAACCTAGAGTCCTAGATATCAGAGAAGCGTAACCGGCTTAAATCAGGATCGCAAAACTACTAAGTACTAAAAATGGCGTCGTTTGCAGACGAACTATGAAATCCACCAATCGTCTATTAGTCAGCCATTTTTAGTACCAATGAATGAATGCCATGATTGGCTGACAGTCACGCCAATCAGGACGCGTAACATCGGTTGCGCTTCTCTGATATCTAGGACTCTAGTGGAACCGAAAGGGTGTTGTTTACTATGAGCTGCTGAAACCTGGCGGTTTCATTACGGGCAATCGGTATACAATTGATTCGTTTGAGCATTGCGAGTAAAACGGCCTGAATACGAGCAAAAACATGATAAAGTTATTTTTCTTCATGACAACGCTCAGCCTCATGTCGTAAAAATAGTAAAAAAATATTTAGAAACGCTCAAATGGGATGTTTTACCGTTATTCGCCATATTCTCCGGGCATTGCTCCTTCTGATTATTGGTTGTTCCGAACGATTTAGCGAGTCACCAGTTCACTTCCTTCGCAGAAATCGAAAGTTGGCTCCAAAATTGGATGGCCTCCAAAGACGAATCATTTTTTCGAGATGGAATTTGAAAATGGCCTGAGAGATGGGAAAAGTAGTAGCCAGCGATGGACAATACTTCAATTAATCTTTTTGTTTTGAAATAAATGCATTTTGGAACACAAAAAAACGGACCGAACTAATTTGTACTCCTAATTTATGTTAATATATATTATATAACAGCTATTTTGACTACAAAATTATCATATATGTGCTTTTGCAGCCAAAATAGCTGTAACTGCATTTTAACTTTTCTACTAGCTGTCACAGCGACTGTACAGTTACTAGTACAGTCAAAATAACTATGGCTGCATTTTGACTTTTTTATTATAAATAGCACGCAAATCTGCTTAACCGTATTTATTTAAATTAAAACCGATTTGAAACACGATCCGATTTAAGACCTATAATAAATTATAATAAATTATAGACGCGTCATTATTGCATATATAATATATTGCACAAATAAGACGTATAAAAAACAAAACTATTTTACATTTGGAGTTTTAAAATTCCTTTTAATCCGCTATTGATATGCAGAACTAGAAATAAATTTCAGGTGACGGTGTAACAGCGTCTAATCGACATGGAGATTCGTGAAGGAAAGCATCTAAGGACGAAGCTCGACGGTATCCAAGATCGGTGGTGATAGTTAGTAGGAGGAAGTTATAAACGACCCTGGCAGATAGCAGCAATTCTGAGTTACATGCTTACAGAGCTAGCCGTAATCAATCAGTAGTTTCCGCTTTGTTCTTAAGAGAAGTATCAATGAGGAAAGAAATATCGATCAAGTAGTCGACGACGATAAAATGACCAAAACACGATAATAACGATGAGGTCTCTATCCTATACGAGCGAAAACATGAAGGACCCTTTTTAAGCAACAGCACGCAGTATGCGGACCCACCGCGCTATTGGCTCCCTGGGGGTCCCTTTTGGGTACCAACGGCATGCCGCCGTCACCGTATCTGGTTACCTGGTCCTCCGCGGTCAAGGGAGAATACGAAAAAGGATTGAGAGAGAGAGAGAGAAGGAGGGGGG
>NW_017280312.1:52358-53296 GCF_001594065.2 Cyphomyrmex costatus
GAGAGAGAGAGAGAGAGAGAGAGAGAGAGAGAGAGAGAGAGATCACGGTGCAAACTGAATCTGTCCACGAAACTGCAACCTCGGGCAAACGTGTTTGCAATGTCGGAATTTAACTTGATTATACAGCCGAGTTGAATAGAGCAGTTAACGTGACATACGCGTTTATTGTTGACTTTATTATAAATGATTTCGGGACTGGATGATTAATTATGTACGTAACAACTGAATTACCTAGCTTCAAATATTCTTTCCATTTTATTCTATTTTTCATGTCTTCATTCATATAGGTACGCAATTAAAAGCGTATAGAATTTATACAGAATAATTCTTAGAATAAAAATAAAATCGAATAAAAATTCATACATATATAAATTACTATTATCAAGAGACACGGTAGTGTCTCGCGCCAAGTGAACGCGAAGCGCGAGACCGCACGTGTATCTTTACGCGAGTCGATGAGTTCCGTGTACCCGAGATTACCGGATCTCACAATAAATGGCTGAATTTATCAATTTTTAAATATTCTTAATTTAGTTTTATTGTTTAAATTATATTATAAATATGTTTTTATTGTCTACGTACCCTACGAAGGAAGATATCTCAATGTGAAGATGAAATGTCAAAAATTTTAACATCGGAAATGTTGTCCGTTTCACGTTTTAAACACAGACGGCATTTTGTCGAAGAAATGTTGTCCGTTTCACGTTTTAAACGGCAGACGGCGGTTGCTAGCATATTTTATTTTATATCGATTAGCTGTCAACGTAATGACATTAGATAGATAAAAATCAACGATAGCAAAGCAGGATTTTTGTATCCTGTTATAAAGCAGTCAATGTTTTGAAAGTTCACGGAAAAAGTGTTCGAGGCTATGCTTTGAACTGTACTGTCGCCTCTCAAGCAATGCCGAAGAGGATAACGAACGCGAAAATCGCATG
>NW_017280312.1:53738-57173 GCF_001594065.2 Cyphomyrmex costatus
AGAGAGAGAGAGAGAGAGAGAGAGAGACCTTATTATTTTTTTTTATATCGCCCTTGACTCTTCATATTGTTTATTTTTATATAACGAGTCCTTATTTCTTTTTCTATTAATTTCTTATTATTTTTCATATTCGGAATTATTTAATAACCATCTTATTATTGTATATTTTGAGGTCTAGCAGCGCCAAGTTTTTTGTACTTTTACTTTTTGAAATAAAGTATGTTATATATGTGTCAAGAAAATATATTCCTTTCATAATTGGCGCAATTTAAAAAGATTTCATTTTATTTTGTGAGGCTAACACACTTGGCGCCTTTTTTTCCTTTTTTTTAAAAAGGTAATACATATTACGCCCGCGATAGGTCATATAAAATAAAAAAATATTATTTAAACAAAGTAAAATGCTTCTGACAAATCTTATTTATGATAATCATATTCAGACTCAATTAATTTTGATCAAACCAAGATAAAGTAGATTCGACAACGCAAAGTAACAACTTTACGAGACATAAAAGATTTCTGTGCGATAAAAGATGGAGAATAGTAGGAAGAAAAAAGATAAGATTAGATTTATTCTACGGGGAGAGAGAGAATAGAGATGGTAGCAGGGTGGTAAGGGTGTGCTGCGGTTTCTTCAGGAAGATTTCAGCGCGCGATAAAAAGTTTTTCATACGCCAACCGGCGTGGCTGATAAGAAGGATAAGAACAAGACACGGTAGGATCCTGACAAGAGATCTTAGTAGATCTTTTCTCATCGTTGAAACGGAGGGAAACGATTATGCAGAAGTTAGAGAATCAGGACATCCACAGAATGCTTTCTTTCAGAGAACTACTACATACATGCGTACATTATCTATTATCACATAATTAAAAGAAGAATTTATTAGTTATTATCTTGTAAACTAACGATTTATTTATTAGAAAAAACCATGATACATTAAATTATGCGTGATATAATTTTATACGATGCAAGATGTAATCTTGCAAATATAGTTGTATAATACAATACTATAATTATAAAAGGCTTTAAGGATATACTCCGACTTAAAGAATTAAGAAATAGAGAATTAGGTTACAAATACAATACAGTTCTTAATCTTAATCGATATTCACTCCGAAATTTCTTTAACTAGTAGTCACTGATCCAGAGTACGTTAAATTAATACATATATCTATAATCTATGCATTAAGTTAATACAATTGACTAATATTACTACGTCGACCCGCCATCAGAGGTCTATAGATATTCGCTAAGATTCTCGCAAGTGCTTTGATACGCGTATATCTGTATATATAGAATCTCGATTTAATAACTAAAACAGGCGTCTAAGGTAGGCTTCCATTACAATACCTTACTGATGAGTCCAGTATTGGAAGCCGGGACGAAACGCCAACATTACGTGATATTCTTCGCAATATATTAAAATTAATAGAATTAATAGAATTAAAGATTTTAATGAATCTAAGGCTCGTAGCCCTATTCTCATATTAGTTTTAAATTCGTTGAGCCTTATTACAATAAATATACAATTGACTAATATTTTTTATTTTGAAGGTTAAACTCCAAAAAGAAATTTTGTAATTTTGTCGTTTCAATTATTAACATTTAAAATGACAAAGTCGTAGCCATGCATATTTTATTATTGCACCACAGCTAAGATATTATTATTTTGCATAAAACGCACTATTGATAACTAGAAATTTACCTTTCATTCTCGAATATACAAGATGTAATTAAGAGATAGAGAAAGAGATAGGAAGGGAGAGGTTTGTATAAATTTTGAGGATTAGTTTTATAGCAAAATAATGAAGAAAAGGGTATATGAATAAAAGGTCTTAAAGAATTTATTATCAAAATAGCCTTTTAAAAAACTAGGTAGACGAGGCTCAGTATGACAGTTCCTACAAGGTCACGGATTTAAATCCATTGGAGTTATTTAAAACTAGTTTGTTCAATTATCGTTAATTCTGGACATAAACTATAATAATGAATTTTTGATAATTAAGCAATAGTACAAAATATCCCCAGTATTTTTCATTGTGTATGTATAGCAATGCATACATGAATATGCAAACGTATTGATTCTCAAAAATATATTGAATACTTTTTTAATACTTAATTACTGTATTTGTACTGTATGTAAAAGAGTTGTACATTCTCTTATATTTCAAAATAAATATTATCTAACATCCGTAACGAAGTTTTTTAGGACCATTTTTTATATAGCCTGTTTTATTATTTTGATACATAAAACTCATTGTTAATCCTCTGTTAGTAATCTGAGTTTCTTTTTGGTACAAAACCTTATTCTCAAATTTCATCATTATTTTACACAAATTTCAATTTTTATTAAATAAAAGTATTAACATTTAAGTTAAAAACTATTTAGTAATGTAATAAAAATGCTGACAACTGATTTCGAACTTTTGTAAAGTCTAAAACAGTAAAAAGAACTTGAGCTGGAGAAAAAAATTCAAATTGCAAATGGAAAGAGTGATAATATGATTGCAGACGGAAGATTATATGGATCTTTCAGATACATTCTGAATGTAAGATTAGATACTCTTTCTTCACATTTTTCTTCAACATAAGAGAATACAAAAAATTAACCATAATAAGATAGACAAGATTAAACTGTAAAGAAATATCGCCTGCACACTTTCGTTGATTCTCATCCTTTCTTTCAAACATCTCTAATTCGCACTTCCGTACGATAGAGAATCCTGAATCATGCCAAGATGCAAAGTGGCAAAGCCCTCTCTCTTCTTGCTTCGGTATTACTCCCCTTCTCGTCATCCGGAGACAAAGAGACGGCCGAATGGAGAACAAGGTGGCCGACGGCACGATCGGCATGCGTCCCTCCGCCATCCTCTGGCCTTCTATTTTTAAATCCTCGTCGCTCACGAAACGCGCGGGTGGCCGCCGTGTTTTCCTAAGCCGGCGCAAAATTACACACTACCCACTTTCGGTTGTTCCTCGTCCCTTTCCCACCTCTTGCCTACCCCTTGCCTCCGTCGCTTCTCTTGTTCGCTTCTCCTGATCCACTAACCAAAATCCTTTTGCTTTCTCTCTTTTCGGTCTTCCCCGTCCATCCTCGTCAGCTCTGGCTAGTATCTTCTTCCGTTTTTTGCGCGATCAGTGGCGAATGGGAGAAAATATAGATAGTAGAGAAGTTATCTTTGAAAAAAAGAAGATACGTCATGCAAAATATTATTCTAATCTGTCATCTTGCGAAATTACATCGCTCAAGATATGATCTTTAATTCAAATTCATTATATAAAGATTTAAGAACATACGCAAAGTACAAGCATATAAAAAAGAGTTTCCTGTTTGATGATCGATAAATCTTGTATAAATTAAAGCAAAATTTTATTTTATTTAAGATAAAAAAATAAAAAAGAGAATATGATGGAGAATAATCAAGATGACGAGA
>NW_017280312.1:57183-75947 GCF_001594065.2 Cyphomyrmex costatus
TATATATATATATATATATATAAATATATCCTTACACGAATCGGAAACATTGATGAGAGAAGAGTCGCATGGGAAGGAGTTGATTGTTTCGATTTCACGATGGCGCGATATCGTGGCGATAAAAAGATCGTAGATATTCGCAGCGGTGCTAGTACGTCCCGCGGGACGAACTCGTGGAGGATGGGCATCGAGAATGGCGGTGACATTACGACGGAGCAATCTCGGACGACGACAAGCACGGTCGTAAATTTTCGACTTCTTTATTGACGCGCGCTGCCTCCTCTTTTCCCGATTTCCGCGTTGCTCTTATTCAAGCTCCGCTGTTGCCTCCGTCGCGTCAGTCGAGTTATTGCCACGACATTGTCGACGATGGTGGATCGACGGGGATTAAACGATGAATTGTCCCTATTGTCGTGCGAGGGTGGAAAAAAGAGAATTTTAATGGAAATGTTGCAAGTTCCCTATTATTGTCTAAAAATTACATAGTTACGGAGAATTAGCTCTTTTATTTATCAATTAAAATGTAGCATAATAAGTATATTTTGTAAGCTTTGAAAAAAGAGCAAAGAATTCCACACCAATTTCTACACGGAAAATTGAGTCCCAGTAAAATAATTATTTGTCACATATAATGTAGCTTATAATTTTTGAAATATGGATCAAAGAATTCTGTGAGAACACAAATTAGCATATATGATATCAATTCAAAAACTTCATTATTGAATCCATGAGATCTTTTGTTCACCGCATTAAACTATATTATATGTATATATGTATACATTATACGTATATATGTATGTGAAAACTAACTCATTTCATCGAAAGCCAATTTTCCGTACAATTAGTGCGGAATTCTTAATAAAGAATAAATTTTTTAGACTTTAAATATGTTTATAATCAATGTATTTAAATAAGTGGCTCTTAAGATAAAAATAAATATTAATAAAATTGAAGATGACTCGAACTGATTGTGAATCGAAAAACGTCCGGATGAACTTTTATTATTTTAATTTTTAATTTTCAACTGTTTTTTATGTATTATTGTTATTTTTGTATTTGTAATTTACCTTGGCTCGTTGCCCTTTTTACTAATATTTATTTTATATTTTGCATAAAAAGTATAATAAACGACAAAGTCTTACGTGTCCAGTTTATAAATACATTACAAATCATATTATGCTCTATTTGGAAAAATGCCAAAGTAAAATACCATCGTGCAATTGATGACCACGCGCGCGATAATAATTTAAAAATAAAAATGATGATTTATTAGACGCGTGCTACAGCATAAAGACATTAGACTTTAATCCTAATCATATCGAGAATTAGAGGCGCAAATTGCAAATATATCAGAGCGGAAATATGAGAAATCGTAAGTCTCTGGAAAGATAGAACAATAGGAGAAGGGCGGAAGGAGTACGAATGTCGTCGTTCCTCTACGGGACGTTAACGAGCCGGTAAATACGTTGACTACCACATCGAAATAGTTTGAAGACGGCTGGCATATGCGCTCGTGTATTCGTTCTGACCGCCTCCTTCGGCTTCTCCACGTCCCTCGTGCCCCTCTTTATTGTGTTCCCTAACCCATCCGACGAAATGATTATTATAGTTCGTAACCGAAGAGCTGCCTATTTTAAAGCCTGTAGAAGCCGCCGTATAATTTTCCACCCACTAAAATAGCCATCACCCTGTCTCCCCGGGAGGAGAGACCTACCCAGATCCGTGATTATCGGCAAATAAGGTACAGCATCGGTAGAAAATATGTCCAGGGCGCTACGGATTAGCGCTAAACGAGCCAAAATTCTTCATCTGAACAGTGTGTGAAGTGATGCCAGGCTTAGAGAAGAATTTTCGAGATTAGTTAACTAAAGATTTGAACGACGGGATAATTTAATCATTAGCATAGGAATTCAAGTAAACGTAGAAATAAAATGAGAAGAAGAATCGCATTTTAATAAAGAGTTGATACATTCCAACAAGTATCAAATACAATACTTTGCAAGTTAATTTGAAAAATTGTGATTATAATATAGTATCGATATTATGAATTATTATCAACTGAGTTTCTGCTCATTGCAGATTACATTTGTTTTTTTTCTGTTTGACTTCATTCAACTCGAAAAGATAGTAGCCTTGCCAAAGACCATACAGTAGGAAATGAATTAGTAATACGGTACAATCTACAATGTTATTGAAGTGCAAGTTAACTCGAGAATTTAATTAGTGGCTTAATTGACTGTCAATATGATTCCAGTATAAACGCTTGTCTCAACATAGCACGCGTCTCGGGCGCTATTTAAGATCCGTCAACAGCATCCATGAAACAGATCTGTTTGTGTTTGTGGGCGATTCGGAGACATCCGCAGGCAGAAATGATCTCATGAGACAAACGATCACACACACGCGCATGCACGCACGCATACACACACACTTGAGAGTAAAAAACATTAATATAAGATCTGGAGACACGGTAGTGTATCAAAGCTAAGCCAGACGCAGCGACACTAACGTGCCCCCTTCACGCGAGCCAGTAAGTTGTGGCAGACTGAGACGATCAGATCTCGATAACGGCTCAACTGATCAAGTTTTATATACACTCAATCGATAGCAATTGCTCGGATTGAATAATAAAAATGCTTTTATTTTTTCTCTATGTACTTTACGAGCAGAGATATCGCGACGCAAAGTCCGAATTTGTGAATTTTTACGTTATATTTTAAGAAACATCGTTGTCGTCATCATCGTCGCCGATTACCCGAATAGGGGAAATGTTCTTTTAGAATTTTTGGCGCAAGAGATGATCAGGACCGGGATTCTCTAAACGTTTTATCGATGATTGTCGCTATCATTAACTAGCGACAGCCAATGAGAGCCACGCTTTCTTTTAGAATTATCCTGCCATTGGCTGTCGCTAGTTAACGATAGCGACAATCATCGATAAAACATTTAGGAAATCCCGGCCCAGATAGTCATCGAGCGCTGCGATCTGTACGATCGATAAGGTCGGTTTATTGATAACTTATCAGGTTAGGAAATCTGTCATATTGATGGCACAGAGGAACACGTAAGTGAGGTTACAATAAATGAATTTCTGCTTCAATTACACAATTCTCTGCTGTAAAACACATTTTATGCTGTAATACAAATTATTTTCTATTTTCTATATAATTTTACACCAGAGAATTTGTTTTGGTTAGGTATTTGTTTGCTTTGATTATTTATTTGTGTGGTAGTTATTTCAATTACAATATCATCTTATAAAATATCAAATAATTTATTATTTACTTTCCGTTTCTTTTGTAATAACAACTTTTAATGCAACATCCTTTCATAGGCAGGTTTATAAAAAGAATTTAAGAAAGTGTATACAATGTGTGTATGCAGCAGGGAATGGAAGTAACTCGTTACTTGTAACGAAGTTACAGTTACAAGTTACTTTTTTGGTAACTTTACTAGTAACTGCGTTACTTTCTTTTCTTGGTAACTGTAACGGTAACGAGTTACATTTTTTGGGTAACGGTAACGAAATTTACAGTTACTTTCGTCGTTACTTTGCACACGATTGAACACGGTTTGATTGGATACATGCTATTTATAGCGCTTATCAATAAGACTTGAAAGCCCTTAGACATTCGGCTGTCATGATTCAGTAATTATTTTACACTTCTATCTTCTATATAATACATAGGACATACAAATATTTCAGTTTGCTGCATATTTTACAGATTTTAGAATTACAAAATTGTGTTTAAAAGAAATTAAAAGATAAATTAAATAATAGTAAAATGAGAAGGGCTACGAACCCAAAAGCGAAACAGTTTAAAAGACGATGACAATAAGTGTCGAAATGTCGTTTGTTTTTATCTTGTTTTATCCATGTTATTGTTCTAATATATATTTATTCATTTAATTACATTGTCATCGTCGTTCTTATCGGAAATAAACTGTTTCATTTTTGGCTCGTAACCCTTCTCATTTTACTTTTATTTAATTTATTATTTGAGCCATTCTACATTGTTTTTTTTTTTTAATAAAACTATATATATATTTGTCAGTATTACATATAAAAAAAATGCAAAAGTACATTTTTAAATTGATTTTAAAAAAGTAACGGAAAAGTAACGAAAAGTTATTTTTCAAGTAACGGTAACTGTAACGAGTTACTTTTAAAAAGCGATAACTGTAACTGTAACTAGTTACATTTTTTACTCGGTAACGAGTAACTGTAACTAGTTACTTTTAAAAAGTAACTTTCCATTCCCTGGTATGCAGTAAGAAGTAAAGAGTCTCACATTTTGAATCTTCCCCATTTTACGCAATTATCTGACGTGATTGGTGGCTTGGTATCTCTTTGTCACAATTCTGGCTTGTGGAATATAAAAAATTTTTCTCTTCAATATCGTATCAAATAAGTTTATAGTCTCTATTTGTTTTCTCTATTCTTTATAATTATAAAAGAATTGATTCTTTGTGCTGTATTTTATTTTCAGATTTATTGAAAGGAAAGGTCTGAAAAGAAAAGGCAAGGATTTAAAAGATATATTCCAATCTGTCTGTATACCTTAATAACAACTTTTATTGCAACATCTTTTCATACGCAGGATTATAAAAAGAATTTTAGAAAGTGTATGCAATGTGCAGTAGGAAGTGCAGTCTCACATTTTGACTCTTCCCGATTTAACGCAACCATCTGACGTGATTTGTAGCCTCATATATCTCTTTATTATAATTCATGTTGAAATCACCAAGCATGCTTCTGGCTAGTGGAATTAAAAATATTTCTTTTCTTCACATCGTATCAGATAAGTTTTAAAATCTCTATTTATTCTGTCTATAATTATAATGAATTGTAACAAACAGATACCAAGCTACCAATTACGTTAAATATTTGCGTTAAATTGGGAAGATTCAAAATGTATGACTTCACTCCCTACTTACTTCCTACTGCATAGCATACACTTTCTTAAATTCCTTTTATAATCCTGCGTCCGAAAAGTTGTTGCAATAAAAGTTATTATAAAAGAAACGAAAATAAATAATAAATGATTTCATAAGATAATATTGAGATAACTATCAGATAAATAAATATCGTTAAAATGCAATGTGTACTAAAATCAAGTAATTTTATATTAGGAGTGATCTTAATTTTCTCATTGCGTTTACTTTGTGAGTTGCTTTATTTTCTGGTAAAATAGTTATCACAATTATTATTATTATTATTATTATTATAAAATATATATGTAAAATAATACTTAACTTTTCATTATAGAGAGGAATTTCTACCTGAATGTATCAAAAGCATACCCACCAAACATCAAGCAACAATTATTAAAATTTGTATAAAAGATTTGATATCAACAGTGAGCGCCAAGTTAAATTCTACCACTTGGGCCAGTTTCACCAACGTCAATTACTTAATCGGCTGTGGGACTGACCAATCACATTTGCTGTTTAGTAGGACTTTAAAAACCTACGTGGTATTATCCTTATCACTAACGTCAATTACCTAATCGGCTGAGGAACTGGCTAATAACATTTGCTGTTTAGTAGAACCAACTTAAATTCCATCCTCAAAAACCTAAGAGGTACTATCCTTATTAGTTACTTTATTTTTATGACATGTATCATTTGCATAAATAATTTCATATCCACAGTCAGCGCCAAGATAAATTCTATGTTCTTCCAAATTAAAAAGTAAAACCCATGTGGTACTATCTTTATCTTCATATATTGAGAGTACAGTTTAGTTCGGTCCGTTTTTTGTGTTCAAAAATGCATTTATTTCAAAACAAAATGAATTAACAGATTAATTAAAGTATTGTCCATCGCTGGTTACTACTTTTTACCATCTCTCAGGCAATTTTCGAATTCCATCTCGAAAAAATGACTCGTCTTTGGAGACGATCCAATTTTGGAGCCAATTTCCGATTTTTGCGAAAGAACCGGTGACTTGCCATATCGTGCTGCTTCCTTCGGAACAACCAGTAATAAGAAGAAGCAATGTCCGGAGAATACAGCGGGTGCAGTACAAAATCTCATTTAAGCGTTTCCAAATAATTTTTTACGACTTTTGCGACATGAGGCCGAGCGTTGTCATAAAGAAATATAACTTTATCATGTTTTTTGCACGTATTCAGGTCGTTTTTCTCGCAATGCATGGCTCAAACGAATCAATTGTAGCCGATACCGATCGCCCGTAATGGAATCGCCAGGTTTCAGCAGCTGATAGTAAACAACACCCTTTTGATCCCACCAGATACAGAGCATGATCTTCGAACCATGAATGTTTGGCTTTGGCGTTGATGTTGAGGTCGATGGCAATGATTGACCGGGCTTAGCGTAGTATTTTTTCTTCTTGGGGTTATCGTAGAATATCCACTTCTCATCTCCAGTCACAATCCGATGAAAAAAAAACTTTTTTTTATTGCCTTTAAATCAGCTACTCGCAAGTGAAAAATCGCCTTTCAACGTCTCTCGGTTTCAGTTCATAAGGCACCTAATTTCCTTGTTTTTGAATCATTCCCATGGCTCTCAATCGTACAGAAACGGCTTGTTGAGTTACTCTCAATGATTCTGCAAACTCCTTTTGCGTTTGACTCTGATCTTCTTCGAGTAATGCCTCTAATTCTTTGTCTTCTAATTTTTTTGGCTGTCCAGAGCGAGACTTGTCTTCAACGCTGAAATCTCCATCCTTGAAACGTCGAAACCATTCCCTATACATGATTTATCAGTTGGAGCAGTGTTACCATAAACTTCGACAAGTATTCGATGGGTTTCAGCTGCACTTTTCTTCTAATTAAAGCAGAAACTTAAAACCTCCGGCAAATGCTGCTTGGTTAACACAAAATTCGACATTTCAAACACAGTAAAGTCAAGGTTTGTAAACTCAAAGCGATATAAACTGAATTATTAGCAGAGGTCTGATCTCTCTGAAACCGCCAAAATCAGCTGTCACTATGAATCATTTACAACAGCCGGAGCCATCTTTTGGAAAACGAACCGAATTAATTTGTACTTCCAATACAATGAAACGTAAATATCTTCCTATTCCTATCCAAATGGTTTCGTTCTTCTTTAAAAAAATTATATCACAATTAATTCAAACACATTTATTCTTCTAACCAAAAGGCTATAGCAGAATAGGAATGGTAAAAGTGCCCTCTCCTAAAAAGTCGAGTTGACATAGACCATTCGAAAGGTAATCAAAAAATATGTCGATAGCTAAAATTTCAAGTCCTTAGACCCTTCTATAACGGTAGGAGGCCTAAAAACGTGTTTTTCTGATATTATTTTCTTCTGACGAGTCTTTACATCAGAGAGTCTTGTAAAAAATCATAGAGGTGGGGTTTTTACCTACAAATAACAACAATTTTTTGCAAGACATATAACCTCAAAATTGGGTCCGAAAAAAATTATTGAACTTTTCAATCAGTGTTTTTATATCCTGTTTTCGAAGGTACTAGATTTGAAATATGTTTTTTTTACGTATTTTTTTCCGGTCTTTACGATGACACTACTTATTTTCAAAAAAAATGGTGGCACACCCGAATTTTAGCTAAAAACTGTTAATTTTTGCGTTTTTTGTGTTTTTTATTGGATTATATTACATTTGGATGACTCAAAATAACATTTTTTTTCGTATTTTTTTACGCCCCATATAATGCTGAAGTCAGATATGTGACATTTTTGCTGCACACCTCAGCATATGCCAAAAACGGATTTTTTTTAAGGTTACGGAACGCTTTTATCAAGTTATACAGCCTAGCGGAAAGAAGGAAACAATGTTTTTAGTATTTTTTATGCTCCGACAATTTTTCAATCATATTTGTAATATTTTTAGCTGCGTGCCAACGGTATCTGCCAAAAACGGATCTATTTTGAAGTTATGTAATGTTTTTATTGAGTTATGTTACTGTTACAAGTTCAAAACGGTATGGAAAAAACGATTTTTTATTTGCTTCCCCAATTTTTATTGATAAATTAATATCACCATTCGATTCCTTTTATTTTTGTAAAAAACTTTTGTGAAAAACTATTAAAAAAGTATTAGAAGAAAAATGCGCTCTATTAGTTAAGCGCACAACTGCAAATGAAACGTGCGTGCTATGAGAATGCTTATTGATTAAGGGGATTCCAGTCGGCTCAGTCGATAAAGTAGTAATCTACGCTAAAAAACTTAAATTAAAAATGACTGAGTCGACTTTTCGAAATTCGGGCTCTGTACTAAAAATTGTAAGCAATATGTATATACATGTATGATTTCCTAAAAAATATGAAACACAGATTATTTACTTTGGAATTTTTGAAAAGGTCGTATACAGTGGTTAGAATTACTTTTGAATTGCTTTCAATTGCTTTTCAATTGCTTTCTTGAAGGTTGTAGCATATATTAATGTAAGTATCATGAAAACTTCACACTAAATAATCTGAATAACTTATCTCATGTAACTTGAAAAATTATTCGCGATATTTTTATTACAGAAAGCGGTTATATGTATTCCAATTCTTAAATGAATATTCTTGGTTATGACGTAAGTAGCGATAATTATTGTTAGTGTTATTATACCGCAAGTGACATAGATACATAACATCATAAAACATCTTTTTTACATCAGAATTCGTATAAGATATGGCATCTTCTAAAGAAAATTCCAAAGTAAATAATCTATGTTTCATATTTTTTAGGAAATCATACATGTATATACATATTGCTTACAATTTTTAGTACAGAGCCCGAATTTCGAAAAGTCGACTCAGTCATTTTTAATTTAAGTTTTTTAGCGTAGATTACTACTTTATCGACTGAGCCGACTGGAATCCCCTTAATCAATAAGCATTCTCATAGCACGCACGTTTCATTTGCTGTTGTGCGCTTAACTAATAGAGCGCATTTTTCTTCTAATACTTTTTTAATAGTTTTTCACAAAAGTTTTTTACAAAAATAAAAGGAATCGAATGGTGATATTAATTTATCAATAAAAATTGGGGAAGCAAATAAAAAATCGTTTTTTCCATACCGTTTTGAACTTGTAACAGTAACATAACTCAATAAAAACATTACATAACTTCAAAATAAATCCGTTTTTGGCAGATACCGTTGGCACGCAGCTAAAAATATTACAAATATGATTGAAAAATTGTCGGAGCATAAAAAATACTAAAAACATTGTTTCCTTCTTTCCGCTAGGTTGTATAACTTGATAAAAGCGTTCCGTAACCTTAAAAAAAATCCGTTTTTGGCATATGCTGAGGTGTGCAGCAAAAATGTCACATATCTGACTTCAGCATTATATGGGGCGTAAAAAAATACGAAAAAAAATGTTATTTTGAGTCATCCAAATGTAATATAATCCAATAAAAAACACAAAAAACGCAAAAATTAACAGTTTTTAGCTAAAATTCGGGTGTGCCACCATTTTTTTTGAAAATAAGTAGTGTCATCGTAAAGACCGGAAAAAAATACGTAAAAAAAACATATTTCAAATCTAGTACCTTCGAAAACAGGATATAAAAACACTGATTGAAAAGTTCAATAATTTTTTTCGGACCCAATTTTGAGGTTATATGTCTTGCAAAAAATTGTTGTTATTTGTAGGTAAAAACCCCACCTCTATGATTTTTTACAAGACTCTCTGATGTAAAGACTCGTTAGAAGAAAATAATATCAGGAAAACACGTTTTTAGGCCTCCTACCGTTATAGAAGGGTCTAGGGACTTGAAATTTTAGCTATCGACATATTTTTTTATTACCTTTCGAATGGTCTATGTCAACTCGACTTTTTAGGAGAAGGCACTTTTACCATTCTTATTCTGCTATAGCCTTTCATCACAAAAAATTAAAGAAGTAACACACCAAATGAAAAAAAATTATTTAAATAGAAAAATTTTTGGTAAAAATTTTGATTAGGTGACCCTCGCCCAATGACCTTGACCTTGACATATGTTGTCAAGGTCATGACCCTGAGTAACTTCCAACAGGTTTTAGCCGTCGCTTGTCCTTCGTTAAAAAGTTAATAATCATAGTTTTAAAATTAACATATGATATATAATACATGTAAGATATTAAGTACTATTCTACACCTTTTCCCTGTTCAGGAACGTTAAACTTTTCACGCGAGGTAACTTTCACCCCCCTTCCCCTCTTGCCAAGGGGCACACGACTTCCATGATTGTACTGTTGGGGGAGACCTCTATCGACGGGGCGGGTGCAGGAAGGGGGCGGGCCGTAAGTCCCGGTCAAGGTCAAGGTGATTGGGGGAGGGTCCCCTAATCGGACTTTTACCAAATTTTTTATGTAAAAACACTGGCACTGCTAGTTCTTAATGTCGATGTAATAACATCATATTAAAAATATGGATGTGACATTTAGAATAAAAATGGTAAGAAACATTCTCCCACAAGAGTGAAATTAAAGTATGTAATGCGTATGTAATGCATATGTATTTATGCGAGTGAGTTGTATTCGATCCCGATATAATAATGTCATAAAAAAAATATGAATATGGCATTTAGTACAAGAGATTAGAAATATTTCTACGAGAGTTAAAATATGCAGTGTGTATGTACAGGGTAATTCAAAATAACCTTTTGTCCTTAAACAGTCATATTTCTAGCGGTATTCTGAGACAATTTTTCCTTTGGTAAAAATTTATATCTATAAAATTTATAGAGGAAAAAATTGTCACCATTTACTTAAAACGGATTAAGATGTTTCATCGTGGGAGAAATCAGCAGATAGTCGTTACAGAATAATACATGAGTATACACGTTCAAACTTGTTTTACACGTTATCAACATGTTCTCTCTCTCTCCCCCCTCCCACCCTCCTCTCTCTCCCTCTCTTCCTCCCTCCTCTCTCTCCTCTCTCTCCCTCCCTCTTGCCTTTCTCTCCCTTCCTCTCCCTCTCCCTCTCTCTCTCGTTCGCATTCTTACAAACACAACACACATACACATACACACTTTAAGTGCGCTCAATAATTTTAACTAGAAAATAATATTTAAATAATCTGATAACTGCGTAAAATTTTACATTTTTTAAAGTAAAAGAAATTTGCGATTTGCAATTACTTACGTCGACTTCGCACTATTATTTTGTCTGACTTTACATTTGTATAAAAAATTCTTTAATAGTTAGTTTTTACTAAAACCATAAAAAACAAGATGACAAATGCTTTGATATTATTTTCAAGTTAAAGTTAGTATAATTAATGTAGATAACTGAGTGAATAAATAGATGCGTAAGAATGTGTGTGCGTGCGCGCGCGCGTATATGTGTGTGTGCGTGTGCGTGTACGAGATAGCAAAGAGAAAGAATTGGAATGTATACTCTAGGCGTGTGTGCTGTTAAGCCTGACAGGCTCCGTAAGTACCCGCATGCCTCAGTAGGCGGGCCGCCTCTGGTTACCTTCCTACTCGATTTATGATACGTTAATTATTTCTTTTTATAATTCAAAGACTAAGCTTCGGATGAATTTTTGCCAAAGGAAAAATCGTCTCAGAATACCACCAGCAATATGTCTCTTTAAGAACAAAAGGTTATTTTTATCACCTTGTATATTCTCGTATGATATACTATGTGAGTGAATTAGATAAAAAGAAATAAACAGCTGTATTTCTATTAAATATAACATTCAGAATATATTCCCGTGTAGTATATATGATACAAGTGAATTATATAAAAGGAAATAAACATTAACCTGCATTTTTATGAAATGTAACATTCAGAATGTGTTTACAATTATTTTGAAATTATCATTACTTTTTTACATATATTTTTATTAATTATTATACCTTTTAAATAGTTTTCATAGTTTTTCTTATTCGATCAAGCAGTTCCAAGTGCTTTTACATAAAAACTTTTTCTATTTAAACAAATTTTTTTCATACTGTTACTTCTTTAATTTTGTGTGGTGACATTTGAAATGAATAAAACAATGCAATTTTATGATATAGTAATATTTGGAAGAAAGATTAAATAACTAATTACTACAACTTTGGTTGGAAGAATAAATGTGTTTGAATTAATTATGTGTATTGGAATTATGATATAATTTTTTTAAAGAAGAATCAAACCACTTCGATTGGAATAGATCTTTCATAAGAATACAAAGACATATAAACGATAACGACTCCTTTTATCTCCTTATGTGGAGCATAGGACGTCTATAGACCTCTTTTGTCCGAGGCCTATATTCGTTTCTCGAATCAGATTGTTTTTCGGATTTGTGGGTGATTGGTCCACAGAATCCTACCTCAGTCAGATATTAGAAACAAATATCTACTGATATGTATACTGATGTATAGGACCTACAGTTTAACGCCGAATCCGAACGGCGCTGATGATCATAGATCTTTTGATCACCAGATGGAGCCATTTTTTGGCTCAACGCGAAAAATCGCGTTTGGGCGCACGTGGGATTGAACTCGGGTCTACAAATCGCGAGTCAATCGCACAGAGCGGTGAGCCACTCGACGCTATACAAAGACATATACTTAGGTTTTATTGTACATGAAGGTAAAAATAGTATTACATGGGTTTTACTTTTTAATTTAGTCGAATATAGAATTTAACTTGGCGCCGATTGTTGATATCAAATCTTTCATACAAATGATATTCTACTCTAAACTGCAAATGTAATTAGTCAATCCCACAGTCGATTAAGTAATTGTAAATTATTATCAAGATTACTCAGAATATAAAATTTTTAAGTTCTTTTTATAATCCTGTACAAAAAGATGTTGTAATAAAAGTTGTTATTACAAAAAAAACGAAAAATAATACATTATTTCATAAGATACATATATTGTATATACATACAAAACTGTCGTCAGAAGCCACAAATTTCGAAGATCAATTTGAAAAAATAGCGTTTATCGAATAATTACTTCACGAAGATATTCTAATGTTCGTGAATCAAGTTGAGTAAGATTGATTAGATTTTATTTCTTATTGAGTTTTAAATTTTATTCACAAGTAATTTTTACAAGTAATTTTTACAAAAATGAAATGAACAAACATAAATATGTAATATATTTGTAGATATCTATGCAATATGAACGATTAATGATCAATCATATGTTGCATATTTCAAAATAAAAATTGTTTTAGCTTCAAGAATAAATCAAATGTAAATATTGTACTTATAAGAATCTTCGCGATTATTTGTACGTATCTATCATAATATATTTATAAGACGATAAGATAGTTAGATTAGATAATTCATAGATAATTAGTAGATAATTCACAAATAATTGAAATATACTCTCTTACTGATAAAACTGTATTTGTTTTAGGTATATATTTTATATTAATTATATATATATCTATTAGGGTGGCACTTAGGACCAAAATTTTTCTTGACGCCCCCCAAATCGACTCCAAAAAATTCAAAAAAAATCACTGAATTTTTGCAGATTTTTATCTTCACTCCTAATGGCCCCCCCAGAGCCCCGTAAATTAACATTGTTTTTACATAAGAAAAAAATTTTTTTCAGTATTTCTACTGGCATTTTTAACGCAGTCGGTCTAAAAATCTACCAAGTGAGATATCTTTTCTTGGATGATTTCCGAGTGCAATGAGCCTAGTCCGAGCAAAAACGATCCATTTCCGGCCGAGTTATTCCACTTTGAACTTTAATAATTTTTCACCCAAAAAATGAGAAGAACCTAAAATCTCTCAATAAAATTACAATAGCTCTGTTAGAATGCATTCTAAAATTATGAACCATTGAATTTCGAATTCCTTATAGTTTTCCGATTAAAATGACCACCTTATAAGTTAAAAACGACAATTTTTAGCTGAGTAGTAGCATTTTTTATGAAGAAATTTTTTTTAGCTAAAATCTGGTAAAGGAAATAAATTTTTAGTTTATTCACTACAACTCGAAAAAAAAAATCCGACGATATTACACCATAGACGAACGTTTTACCCACCTTTTTCCGGTTTGAATTGCCTACTTATTGACCTAGGAAAAAAAAATTCTGACATAGAAGAGGTCGTTCGATTTTTTTTTCTCTTAAACGCATGAAATCTAGAAACAGTCATTTTAATTTATTTTTATCGTTTAAGGTTCGTTTATAAAATTGAGTTATCCAGCTCGCATTTTACGGAATATCATGAGAAAGTCTCAAACTGGTACAGAAAATAAAATTATTACAGTTAAAGAAATATGCGAGCCTTAAACGATAAAAATAAATTAAAATGACTGTTTCTAGATTTCATGCGTTTAAGAGAAAAAAAAATCGAACGACCTCTTCTATGTTAGAATTTTTTTTTCCTAGGTCAATAAGTAGGCAATTCAAACCGGAAAAAGGTAGGTAAAACGTTCGTCTATGGTGTAATATCGTCGGATTTTTTTTCGGAGTTGTAGTGAATAAACTAAAAATTTATTTCCTTTACCAGATTTTAGCTAAAAAAAAATTCTTCATAAAAAATGCTACTACTCAGCTAAAAATTGTCGTTTTTAACTTATAAGGTGGTCATTTTAATCGGAAAACTATAAGGAATTCGAAATTCAATGGTTCATAATTTTAACACTCGGAAATCATCCAAGAAAAGATATCTCACTTGGTAGATTTTTAGACCGACTGCGTTAAAAATGCCAGTAGAAATACTGAAAAAAATTTTTTTCTTATGTAAAAACAATGTTAATTTACGGGGCTCTGGGGGGGGGGCCATTAAGAGTGAAGATAAAAATCTGCAAAAATTCAGTGATTTTTTTTGAATTTTTTGGAGTCGATTTGGGGGGCGTCAAGAAAAATTTTGGTCCTAAGTGCCACCCTAATATCTATATATTAAGGAAATGCACGATTGAAGCCACAACGTCAAAATGTCAAATTACGATATCAAAATGCTGAATACACTGCAATGATGTATTCAAAGCACCCGGTATAGGACCAATGTAGCTAATACATAGGATTAATTACTGAACGCATCCTTGTGCCATATGTAAATTCGGTTTATCGATTCACACGGGATCAGGAACTTTCTCACAGAATGATCCAAGGAAGAATATATTTCTTCCTCCTCTTTCTTCTCCACCTTCTCTTTCTCCACCTCTTCCGTCTCCTCTTTTTCTCCTCTTGCTCTCTTTCCCCTTTGAGACCCTGATGCGAGCCTTTGTCCTGGACGATGTTAGCGCCTCGGTCAACACGGTGCTATACGAGAATCCCTCCCTCGGAATAGCGCGCCAGTAAATCCCCTATAAACCTATAGAGGTAACATGATTCAGCGTGGTATAGGTCAGATTTAAGCCGCCTTTGATATTTAAATCGGGACCATGTGGGACCAAAGAGAGGAAAGGGAAAACTAAAGAAGGGGGAAGGGGAGGGAGGGAGGGAGGGAGAGAGGGAGAGAGAGAAAGGGGGAGAGAGAGAGAGAGAGAGAGAGAGAGAGAGAGAGAGAGAGAGAGAGAGAGAGAGAGAGAGAGAGAGAGAGAGAGAGAGAGAGAGAGAGAGGATAACATAGAAATTTGCACGTGCTGCTCTTTTGTCAGTAGACCGACTTCTCTCTCTCGCTCTTCATATTCATTCTATTCGGTTCGTTTCGAACACCCCCTACTTCACGTTTGTGGACATGTGAACGTTTTAGAGAAATAAAAGTATTCCGCGCCGTACAGAATTTATGCACAAATTTGGCCTCCCTCCTATGTACTTCTTTTCTCTTTTTCGACAACGATGACGACAAAGAACTGCGCGCGCAATAATTTGCACTTCTCACAAATTTGTCATGGGAATTATCATTTCGACAAGTATCGAGATACGTCGGTGCCTTTAGGCCTTAAAGAATTAAAAATTCAAAGCATTTTAACTAGAGTTGCGTTTTCTTTAATGATCGATATTAAGAATTTTTAACCGATGAAGAACTAATGAGAACAGGTCAAGTAATGGCTCATGTAATGGTCTAGCTAAATCTTAAGCAATTTAACTTGTGATATTACGACAGTAAATTAGTAGAGCTTACATTTCAAATTTGAAAAATAATTCGAAGTGTTGACTTTTTGATTATCGCACTTTAATACTTTTGTGAACAGAATAATGAGATAAATCAAATAGTGTAAAAAAAACACATAGTTGCGTATTTAAAAAATTATCCATTTTGTATATATATCTTTTTTAAAGCAACTATGTGTTTTCTTTACACCATTTGATTTATCTCATTATTCTGTTCACAAAAGTATTAAGGTACGATAATCAAAAAGTCAACAGTTTACGAGTTATTTAATATTTTGTGTCAATATGTATCAAAATAAAGTGTAAAATATCTCGAAAATTATTGGTTTTTTTTGGTATCTCTACCTTAATACTTTTATATGCAAAATAATTAGAGGAATCACGTTATCTAAAAAAAATTACATAATTCCATTTAAAAAAGTGGAGGTGACCTTCATATCTTTTTAGCGCCTCCACCAAAAAAACAATTATTGACATCACATTATGTGCCCCTCGAAACCAAGCAACTTTTGTTTGACACTTTTTCTTCTATTGTCAAAAACAAGCGAGTTATTCAGATGACCTGTTTTAATTGTCCCTCCCTGTATATTCTATTTTTACTCTAAATCAATGCCTGAATGTTTATTTTCAGTAAAAAAATTGTTTTTCTAAAAGAATATTTATTTGTTAGACAAAATTGATAGAGCTGAAGGTGCGATACACGCTATATTAGAAGAAAGTTATTTAACATTATATATATTTTTTTATTAAGTAGTTTTTTTACATTAAATAGTACAACAAAATAAAAAAATACATATTTTAATTCAATTTTTCCAATTTGTCCCGTGTTAAAAATTACTCATATTCATGTGCTCTAATAATTCAACTTTTTGTAGAATTCAGAGTTCTAGTATTTTTTTTTTTCAAAACTTCATATCTAAACTACAAAGCTATACAGTTATTCCTTTATATGCATCTATTATGAAAAGTTATAATTTTTTAAATCAAATGCCATTTTTTTACATTCTATTAATCTTTTGATAATTATAAATTATACTACATTTTAATATTTTCCAAAATGAAGTTTTAATATTTATAAAAAATTAATAAATCAATAATATAATTGAATTATAGACTCTTATATGTTTCAAAAACAATACAAAAAATTTAAGTAAATACAAAGGCTATTAAGAGTCAACGCTGTTAGCAGTGCGTAAAAATATAATCTTAAAATCTATAACATAGATATTATGTCGAACGTTTCGATCCTTCGTTTCGGATCATCATCAGCGACAATATAATATAAAATTAAAAAATTACTCAGAGTTGCAAACAATGATTTAATATTTATTCTAGATAGTTGAAAGTATGTTAGTGAATTTTTTGAGATTTTTTCAATCATTCTGAATAGGTGAAAAAACGAACGAATTCTAGTGACCCAAGTTCGTACGAATGAGGCACCAAATTGTAGCTAGTACCGTAAGGGTTAATAATTAGTTGTTTATTGCTTTAAAAGCTCACGATCCTATATAAAATTTAATATTAAGTGCTAATAATAAGTATGTGTGAATTTTTATATGCTACATATGTAGTCCCCCCATAATTGCGCGCTGAAACATTCAGACATATAACGCATAAATACTACAGTAGTATTATAATATCACCGATAAATACTTGATTAATTCCAAATTAAATATAAAGATGATAATTTAAAATTCCGTAAATAAATTGTATCTTAATAATTTATTCTTTATGTTACGAAAAATATCACAATGTTTTTTTGGCGTTTTGTCCCGGCTTTCCATTACTGGACTCATCAGTAAGGTATTGTAATGGAAGCCTACCTTATACGCCTGTGTTCGATGTTAAGTCGAGGTACTATATGAAGAATTATACGTGTGTCAAAACACTCGCGAGAAATTGAGAATAACTATAGACCTCTGAAGGCGAGTCGACGAAGTGATATTTTTCGCAATATTTATTTTAAGGAATAGCGTCTTTTGCGGCTACACGTAATAATAATATTAACTAATTTTTGTACCGACCGTAAATTGTCAAACAAACAAGGAAAGAATTACCGCCTATAACGGTCAAAGCTGGATATAGTTATTCTCAATTTCTCGCAAGTGCTTTGATACACGTATAATTCTTCATATAGTACCTCGACTTAACATCTAACACAGGCGTATAAGGTAGACTTCCATTACAATACCTTACTGATGAGTCCAGTAATGGAAAGCCGGGACAAAACGCCAAAAAAACATTGTGATATTTTTCGTAACATAAAGAATAAATTATTAAGATACAATTTATTTACGGAATTTTAAATTATCATCTTTATATTTAATTTGGAATTAATCAAGTATTTATCGGTGATATTATAATACTACTGTAGTATTTATGCGTTATATGTCTGAATGTTTCAGCGCGCAATTATGAGGGGACTACATATGTAGCATATAAAAATTTACACATACTTATTATTAGCACTTTGATCCAGTTTTGACCGTTATAGGCGGTAATTCTTTCCTTGTTTGTTTGACAATTTACGGTCGGTACAAAAATTAGTTAATATTTTAATATTAAGATTTTTTTTTATCACACTCCAGTGATCAAGCGACGCGGTAGCGTCGCGACGCCAAGTGCATAAAATAAAAATATAACCGTTTGACATGATGACATGATACTTGATGCGTGTATATGTTCATGTCGATGTCAAATTCACGACGCTACCACTAGCTTTATCTCGAGTTTTCACATCTTGAAACTTTAGATTAAAATTACTCAGAATTTAAAAGCACAATCAAAAATCTAAAAACACTTTTATTATATA
>NW_017280312.1:83980-89748 GCF_001594065.2 Cyphomyrmex costatus
TTAATGCGACCCGGGCACGCCAAGTTTTTTCTTCACTATAATCCAGTTGACAATTATAGTCACTTTCGGTCTGTCTTATGTGACTGGCGTAATGAAGAATACACTTGGTCAATTTATCTCATATCTGTTTTTGATCAAGAAGTTCAGTATCTTTTATATGCACTTGGCGTATGTTTTTTTCTTTTTTTAAAAAAAGGTTTTTTTTATGGGTTCCAATTTACTGAAAGCTTATGGTCTTCCAAAGAGTCATAAAATTAATTTGCTTCTCAGATTTACAGTATCATCGATTAATACAGCCCTCTATCCTTTAACCAAATATATGCACTAAATAATATTTGTTAGTCTCATCTATAATAACAAACATGTTAACAATAGTTTTGAACTATAAACTATATAAATTTTTGTCAGATAAAATTAATTAAAAAATGATATTCTCGATGAATTGCTGAACCTGTGAATTGCGAAACGTTCTGTATTTTTATACTTTTATATATTTTTTATATTTTCATTTTATATTTTTTAGTAATATTGTAAACTATTAATTAAAACTTGTTACCGCTCGATTTAGACTGTTTTCCTTTATGCTTTGCATTGCAAAAAGTGAGTGAAATCTAATTATTATATGTAGACGACATAATTTTAGCTGCACCGGAATATCAAATTTATAAAATTGTTAACGTTTTTAATAGAGTTTTCATAAACGCCTACAATTCACAATAGAGTTATAAAATGATCGTACTCTGAGCTTTTTGGATTTGTCTTTTAACTGTAAAGGATGAAAATAATAATTAAAACGAGGTGAAGGACAATAAGAGTCAATTCGTAAGTAAACAAGAAAGCGATTATAACATAAAAATTATAATATGAATTTTTAAAGAAAAAGAATACAATATAATACTTAGCCGCTTTAAAATTAGAATATCGGTCAATATATAATAATATAAAAAATCGCTCGATGTAAAATGTCGTAACAAGTTTTGACTCTTGGTTTGAGTCCTCTTCAGACGTTCAACAAAAATTCCTTAATCCAATATAATTGAGACAACACATTTCTCACTGACTCTTCGATTTCCCTCTTCGTTACACAACATTGACAATACAAGATGGCAAAGTCGTATTGAAACAATGTATCAGCAAAAACGATTTGTCAGTTTACAATATGAAAGTTTAACTTTCATATTGTATTGTCAATGTTGTGTAACGAAGAGGGAAATCGAGGAGTCAGTGAGAAATGTGTTGTCTCAATTATATTGGATTAAAGAATTTTTGTTGAACGTCTGAAGAGGACTCAAACCAAGAGTCGAAACTTGTTACGACATTTTACATCGAGCGATTTTTTATACTATTATATATTGACCGATATTCTAATTTTAAAGCGGCTAAGTATTATATTGTATTCTTTTTCTTTAAAAATTCATATTATAATTTTTATGTTATAATCGCTTTCTTGTTTACTTACGAATTGACTCTCATTGTCCTTCACCTCGTTTTAATTATTATTTTCATATAAAGAGTCCTTCAACTTTAATTTTATTTGTAAAGGATGATACAATCATAATCAATTGGTTCCGTAAAAAGTTTTTCTGGAAGATATTTATTCTATTTTTTTAATCACCCAATATGTCATAAAATAGGAAGCATATTTAATTTAATTGACAGAGCGATAATGTTGACTCATCTTACATTTTATAAGGAAAATATGAAATTGTGCATCCAAATGTTATTAAATAATGATTACCTCTTACAATTGATTTTTCAAAAAAATAACTGTTAAATTAAAAAAATTTTTTAATAAACTTACTGTTAATAATAATGACAGGAATAATAACACTTTAAATAATGACGATTCTAACGATAAAAAGTATTTTGTTTTGCCTTATGTGCATAAAAAATGTATCAGAAAAGCAGCAAAATGTGTTAACAAATCACTTTTCACCGTTGGATAAAGGATTAAATCAGTTGAACAATAGTACATTGTGTAACAGTGGGGCATATTTGTTTATAGCGTGGCCGGGCGCGAGCGCACGAGCGAAGCAAGTGCGTACGAGTAGAGAACCTCTAGTAGGGAGAATCGCCAACTTGGTCACGTGACCAACTACGTGATTGGCTGGAGGAAATGAGCAGATTTTGGCATTTCGACGCCAATGCATTGACGTCAGAACACATGGGGGCCCCATCGTTCGCACCATCGACATATAGTACTGGACGGAATATAGCATCCAAACCATGTTGACAGACCTAGAAAGAAATAGAATGATGTTTGGGTAGTAGTAAATCATGTAATCAAAGGCCCAGTGACACATCTGTACTCAAAGTCTTAGTCTTACATAAAATACACGTAGAAACCATATTACTCAATTTTATTTTGTATCTAATATAATGTGTATAATTTTCCGATTTTAATCTGCACCGCAGTATAGTATTACTGCGTAATAATACCTCTGTAATGGCTCCTGACTTTAAAGAATACGTTACTGTCCTCCCTCTCCTGCAAAACAATTCGACCAATAGGACAATAGTAGAAAGAGAATTCCGTGCCCAAACATTTACCTTACTCTTTCTAGGTCCGTCAACACGAAAGATCAAAGAGATTTCGCCGCATGCTCCATCCAGTACTATATGTCGATGGTTCGCACATATCCGCAAAGGATGGGGCTGCCATGTGTTCTGACGTCAATGCATTGGCATCGAGATGCCCAAATCTGCTCATTTCCTCCAGCCAATCACGTAGTTGGTCACGTGACCAAGTTGGCGATTCTCTCTACTGGTTGCGTTCCGAAATTCGACTCTGTCAACTCCGAGTATCTTTTATCTTTGTTCAACATTCGGCGAACAACAAAGATGAAAGATACTCAGAGTTGACAGAGTCGAGTTTTGGAACGCACCCCTAGAGGTTCTCTACGTACGAGCGTCCGTGCCGACCTATAAACAAATATGCCCCCACTGTTACACATAGAATTTTTCATTACAAGTGCTCGTCGTAATGTGCCCTATACAGCAACGTTTTTGCGCAGAAGAGTGGGATTAGAGAAATAACTTAACGGCTTGAGGTATTGTTTATTTACTGCACGCAAAAGCGTTAAGGTGTAAGGCACATTACGTGCACGCGTGAAGAAAAATAATTAAAATACAAAAAAATGTCACCGAAATTTATTTGAAATGTAATGTCGTATACAAAATCAATTGTATTGAATGTAACGCAATATATGTAGACCAAACGAAAAGAAAACTCAAAATCCGCATCAAAGAACACCCATGTAAAAATTTAAGTAGGATTTCGGTTAGTTTTCCCTATAGTTACTAGTAGATTCTGTTTAAAAAATCTCGTTAGAATCCGATTAGAAAATGTCCTACTTTTAAATAGGATACCGGTCAGGAAAACTTGTAAGAATCCATTGAGATTTATTAGCCGAATTCCTATTATATGGAAAGAAGAGTTTCATTGAAATATTTAAAAATTAATTAATCTAGTTTTATTTTGTTAAAGTAAGTATTACTAATTAGCATCATATTTTAGCATCATCAAAATTGTAAAAGGAAAGTTTTTCTCTAATTTCGAGATTTAATTTCATGATACTTCCAAACGATCACCCATCCTCATGTTGTATCACACCTCGCATGCTTAACTTTGGCAATCGTACGAGAACTACTTCGATGACCCACGAATCCTGTATGTCAACATATGTATAATTGTGATATATTTGATCAATAGAAATATTAAAAACAGATAGTTTATGTAAAGTTTAAATGTGTTTTCTTCATAAACTCTTTAAAAGTGAATTAGTGTATTATTATCGATTTTAAAAGATATGACTTCTGCAGATTAAATCTGCAGATAATTGTCTACGGTAATTATTTTACCGCATCAATTTAGTAAAATGAAATAAAATACCCTCGCTTCACGAGAGAGAGAGAGCGATGCCTTTTCTCATTTAGATTCATTTATTTCGGACAAAAATACGTGGAATGAACCTACATACATATTTGTTTAGGATTCATGTGGATATCTCTTATTTTTTCCCGATCTTCTTCTCTGACTATATAATATGGACTGCTAGCAGCAACTTCAGACTGGATGTCAAGATGTGTCGCGCCCCCATCAACCAATGAAGGAATGCGTGAACTAATTTCACAATTCACAATTGACGTGCTCAGGGTCCCAAGGATTCTAAACGTAATTTATGTAATGCATATGCACACCTTTGACGCACAGGTGCAAATTTAAAAGTGTTGATCGTTTTACTTTTATTTTTTATATAACTTTGGAGCTAATTTATGTATTGAAGTCCAGCAATAGCCATCTAACATTTGCGTCCCTCTGATAACGTTTCTCAATTATCATCGAATTCTAGTGATTCGCCTTGCTCATCATTTGTTGTACTCTAATCATTTGAAAAGAATTAGATTAATTAAAAAATTAAACATGACAGATGTGCAGTATTTAAATACTGCTTTCATGATAATTTTTTCATAAATTCTATTTCAATGTATTTCAATCTATTTCGTGTTACGCTAACATGCTATTTTAAAATTTCGATTCAATTCTTCTTGCGACAGATCCAAATAGTTTAGCATTTCAAAGTACGTAAAAAAGTTATTTCCTTTTTGCATTAAAAATTACTCAAAATTTGCAAACTATCCTAGTGTTATTAGTTTGCATTGTGTAATATACAAATTCTATTTCATGCACAAAATTTTTTTTAAATTTATATAATATAACCTATTTTTATTATATTAATCTTTGTATATTTCACATTTTACCTCTTATTTATTTAAAATGAGATTAAATAATCTTGTTTTTATATTTTTCTTTTATTTTTATCTTTAAATTTTTCAATATTTATCATTTTAATATTCATTTACATATGTTTTATGTAAACATTAAATTAAGAATTTTTAGAATAATATTCATTGTTTACACGATAATAACGTATAATACACAGTACACATTACAAATTTAGTAAAAACTAAACTAATTCTACGTGTTAAACTTAAAATATAAGTATCTTATAATAGATACAACTTAAAGTACATTCGAATTTCCTGCGCTTTTGGTCGATAGGGCGGGGCTTAACATCGGAGATGTTGACAGATATTCTTCTCTTTCTATTGCATGGGTTAGCTACCAGTCTGAAGTTGCTGCTAGCAGTCCATATAGTCAAAAATCTTCTTGGGCGACTGCAGCGCCAAGCGCGGACCTAGCAACTTCCTATTGAAATCCGAATATCAAATAAAAAGTATCAAATGATGTTTAATCATAGTGAGCTCCCCCACAACCCACAACCGAGAAATAAAATCTGATGTCAATTTCATCTTTATATTAATTATTTATATTAGTTTTATATTCAATTATTTATTATAATAATTAATAAGGCTCTATATGTATAAAACAATGTAAATATAAAAAGGGCAAAGAGCCAAGTAAATTAACGAACTATTTAATTCAAACAATCATACATATAATACAACGTTTCAACTCCGATCGGGTCATTTTCAATGTGACAAAATTAAAAATTATTTTAAATCAAGCGACGCGGTAGCGTCGCGACGCCAAGTGCATAAAATAAAAATATAACCGTTTGACATGATGACATGATACTTGATGTGTGTATATGTTCATGTCGATGTCAAATTCACGACGCTACCACTAGCTTTATCTCGAGTTTTCACATCTTGAAACTTTAGATTAAAATTACTCAGAATTTAAAAGCAGAATCAAAAATCTAAAAACACTTTTATTATATAATGTCATCGGTATCTTTCGATTG
>NW_017280312.1:89935-93319 GCF_001594065.2 Cyphomyrmex costatus
GAGAGAGAGAGAGAGAGAGAGAGAGAGAGAGAGAGAGAGAGAGAAAGAGAGAGAGTATTCTTGCATTTCCTAATATTTACGGTTACTATATTCAATGTGAAAAAAATATAATAAGTATAAGTAATTTTATTCGAGCCATATGATATTTCAAAATATGAAATACCACATTAATTATATATTCAAGCAAAACAAGTCATCATTGTATCAAAATGATGTTAAAATTATTCCAAAATGACCAATAAAAGTCATTTTTCAATCATTTTAATGTCATTTTGACTTTATTGTGACTTCCTGTTCTAATTCCGTATATATACAAGATATATGCTATACATACACAATATTGCTGTACAATTAGTTAATAATAATATATTTTGTGAGTATATTTAATTGCAAAATATAGTGTTAAGAAATAAATGTGCATCATATATGTTTAATTTTTATTTCATTTTCTCTTTCAAATGCGTCTCGTTTTTCACTGTGAGTACTAAAAATCTGTATAGTGTAAACGAGAACTATAGATTTTCTGTATTCGCTGTGAATAATGGAATAAATTAAGATAATTGTATAAAAGTTACTTGTTAGTACGCGTATTAAATGTTCAAATTTGCAAATTAGGTCAGGACATTGCTAGATCAAATTAGAAAGAGAGAAAAGGTTATAAACAGAGAGAAGAAGTGAGATAGAATAGAGTGCCCTGATTGGTAACGCGCCTCGCTCGCGCATGTGCAATTTTGGCTACGGTAACATCAAAGGTGCCGACGGAGAGTTGCGCTACTGTATATACTGTGGTTAAACGCTGCACATTTGGCAGCCAAGCTGTTTAGCAGTGTAAATCATGTATTGTCTAACAGAATTAACAGTGTAAGTTTTTGGACTGACTCTACAATTACATTAAGTTGGATTAAGACATCTCCCCACAAATTGAAAACACATGTGGCTAACCGAGTAGCTGATATTCAAAGACACACTTCGAGTAAAGATTGGGATCATGTACCCTCAAGTAGCAATCCAACGGATTTGTTATCTAGAGGCACGACTACTGAAGAATTAAGGGATAACTATCTATGGTGGCATGGTCCTCTGTGGTTAGTGCAGCCTTCTGAAAGGCCGATCCAAGAAGTTTATGATTTAAAAGACATGCCGGAAACCAAACGGGAGATTACATTAGTAGCTATACCGGATATGCACGATATTTTGTATAAGTTCTCATCTACTGCTAAATTAAGAAGAATCATAGCGTACTGTATGCGATTTATAAATAATCTAAGAAGTATTAAAAGCAAAGGATCTTTATCGATTGAAGAATTGGAGCAAGCTAACATTATCATAATCAGACTAGTGCAACGTCAAGTATTCGAAAGAGAGATAGAAGATTTGCGAAATGGAAGAGAAATTTATCGCAAGAGCAAGTTGCTTACATTACGTCCGTTCCTTGATGAACAAGGATTGATCCGTGTGGGAGGCAGAATACGCCATGCGGAGATCAACATAGATCAAAAACATCCATATGTATTTAATGTATTACCTTCGAGACATCATATAACTACTCTTATACTCCGCGAAGAACACAAAAGGTTACTACATTGCGGGCCAGAGCAACTTTTGGCGTCTATTAGACTACGATATTGGCCATTATTAGGCAGACAGGAAGCGCGTAAGGTTACTAGACAGTGTCTAGAATGCTTTCGACTTAAGCCTAAACCCTTAGAGGCAGTTATGGCAGATCTACCTAAAGATCGATTACAAGGAACTGTGAGGCCATTCGCTATTAGTGGCATAGATTACGCCGGACCTATTCAAATTCGAAAAGGAAGAAGAAGAGGTAGGATATCTTTAACGAAAGGATACATTGCATTGTTCGTCTGTTTTCACACTAAAGCAGTTCATTTAGAAGCCGTTACGGATCTAACTACAGAAGCATTTTTGGCAGCATTACGGAGATTTACTTCGAGAAGAGGTCTTTGCACTACATTATACTCGGATAATGCAACAAACTTCGTTGGAGCAGCAAGAGAGTTGAAGGAGATTTATCAATGTTTGATTTTATAGAAAATCAAATAGATGAAATTAAAACATGATTAGCCTTGAGAAACATTGACTGGAAGTTCATACCCCCCCCAGATCTCCAAATTTCGGAGGATTATGAGAGGCTGCCATTAAGGTAACAAAAAGACATTCATATGCTGTCACGCGGAACCTCATAATGACTTATGAAGAGTTCAGCACATTACTCACAGAAATAGAAGCAGTTTTGAATTCCCGTCCTTTAATCCCGTTATCCTCTCATCCTGACGATTTGGCTGTGTTAACGCCAGCTCACTTTTTGCTCGGAGAATCACAAACCGAGACTGCTCAGAGAAATTTACTAAACATGTCTGTTAACACTTTATCACGTTGGCAACATCAGCAACGAGTTCGTTAACACTTTTGGTCACGTTGACGAAAAGAGTATTTGCATTAACTGCAAATGCGTACCAAATGGTACCATGATGCAACCTCTCTAACAGTAGGTATAATGGTTCTGTTGATGGACGAACAAAATCCTCCTAGCAAATGGACTTTGGGAACGGAATTTCTTAAAGGAAACGATCATGTGGCCAGGGTGGCCACTGTCAAAACAGCACACGGAATATATAAACGACCTATAAGAAAACTGTGCGCTCTCCCATTGAACAATGAGATTAATGAGGAGATCTAAGGTGAAATGGATTCTAAGTTAGAACGTGCTATATTTAATCAGTAATCGATTTTTATTATCTTATATCATTCTTACATTTCTCTTATAATAATATATACAAAATTTCTTCCAGGATCACAAAAATTTAATTTTGAAAGTTGGCCTTTCAAGGTGGGCCGGGATGTCAAACAGTTAATAGGTTTGTTTTCTGTTCCTGCACTGGTCGCACTAGTTCAAAAAGTGTACACTAAAGCGTTTTCTGTTTCCAAAATGGCGTCAGCGACACTGTTTTTTATTCCAGTGCAACAGAACTCAGTGCACGGGTTCACTGAACTGGCTGCACTAGGTCTGGAGCTAGTGCAAGCAGTACAAGTACACTAGTGTACACTAGTGTACACTATTCAGCTACAGAAAACAGAAATAAACATATATGCAGAAAACAGATATCGTCGTACAAATAGTGCGCAAGTTCACGGCTAAATAAAACGGTAAGTATATGTGAAAATAATAACTTTTCTAAACTAAAAGACTTTACAATATGTACTATTTCAATACGCACTAAAGATTCACATTAATTATTCCTTATAAAAGTCTATAATATTATATATTATATTATAATTATTATATTATATTATATTATATTATATTATATTATATAATTATAATATAATATAATTATATAGTATAATATATAATAATAATAATAA
>NW_017280312.1:93522-94906 GCF_001594065.2 Cyphomyrmex costatus
ATTTATTATTATTATATTATTTTATTCCCACAAGAAAGAAAGAAAGAAGATTGCATCAGGAGGTCTATTCTTGAAAAGAAACGTATATGAAAATCTAGGAAAATACTACACTATTTTTAGTATATGTTTCTTTTCAGGGATAAAGCAAAGCCAGAACTAAAACACCATTTTTCTTACACTAGTACGTTTTCTATTCTTTGCCTGCACTATTACACCCGTCAGTTCTAGCTTGCACTAGTTCAGTTCAGTACAGTTCTAGTGCAATCCCAGTGCAGGAACAGAAAACAAACCCAATGTCTACTCTTGCTAATTTATTTTATTTTTCAGATTTTTATAATGTGTAAGCATTTATTTTGGTTCAAATAGAAATTCATAGACTAGTTGGATTTGAGATGCCTAGGGCGCTATAATCGTCAAGCGTGCCAGAAAGAACTAGATAACAAGAGGGCGCAGCGCGCGAGCTCTCGCATCGATCGCGAGACAAGAGAATCGATCGTACTCATTGTATTGTATTGTAAGACGTTGTAACGAACGGGCAAGCATTTTTGTATACCAGCATATTTTACGCAATAAATTGAGTTCCAACAATTTTGAATCAGTTTAATCAGTTGAGGTCACAAATCCTTAACAGTTGGTGTCGTATGCATAATTTATCATAATAGAAAAATACACATATAAATTAACAAAATTCTAAAAACTTAAAATGTTAATATAAAAGTTTAAATTACCTTGTCAAAAATAACAGAAAAGGAAGAAGTAACAAGTCCATGTATAAAATAATCTCTTTGGTCATTACATATGTTAAAACAGTATCAGGAGACGCGGTAGTGTCTCCGGCCATGTTCAAAAACTGAGAGACGCTACAAGTCTCTTATCCCGAGCCACCAAAGTCCATTTTTGGGAGATGCATACTACTAAAATATAAAAAATTTTGAATCAAACGTTATATATCCGGAAAGGCGGCATCATCTTAAGTAATTTGAGCCAAAAAAAATTTTAAATCGGTCAAGCCGTTCTGGAGATATAAGCGATCGAAAAGTGGTGATTTTAATGAAAAATTAAGAAACGTCTCCTTCTCCTTCTCCTTCTTCTCCTTCTTCCCTGTCCGCATTCAAAATTTTTCAAACCGCCATTTAAACTTTTCAACATCCTCTCTCACCTTTCACTCGCATCTCCACCATCTTCGGCCCACAGGACCTCCTCCACTTGCTCCTCCCCCTCCTCCCACCACCCACTCCCGCCATCCCTCTCTTTCGATGTATTTCACACTCTTTCGTTATTTCAACTTTTTAACATCATCTCTCACCTTCCACTCGAACCTCCACCATCTTCGACCCACCGGACCTTCTCCCTCCGCCCCTCCCCCCCCCCCCCCCACTCACCC
>NW_017280312.1:95081-131491 GCF_001594065.2 Cyphomyrmex costatus
CTCACTCGCAGCACCACCATCTTCGACCTACGAGATCTTAAAATATTAATTAAAATAAGAACCCAACTGCTGACTGGTACGACGAATATTTAAAAAGAAAAATTTTGAAAAATCATTTTATTTAATTGTAAAAAAATTTTATTAAAAAAAATTTTTTTTAAATATGAAGATTGTTGGGTATTTAAATCACGAATCGAGCCATCTTTGCTAATAACTGATTGCTTTATTAGAATTTAATAACAAAAGATTACACTTTTAACATGACTTGAGGAAAGAAAAGATATATCGCCGTTCTTTATACGAGAACAATAGGGTGTCCGTTATTTTGGCGATTTTCGAAATTTGTACGGGACCCCCCCCTAACTTTTTAGTAAAAAAATAACAAAAATTTTGGCGCTAATAAAAAGTTCCTACGATGATTCTAAGTGGAGGCTCATCGATGTTGAAAATTAACCCGTAAATCTTATGGGAAAAAACATTTTTTTAGTATTTCTTCGGGCATTTCCACCGCAGTCAGTCTAAAAATCCAGCAAGTGAGATATCTTTTCTTGAATGTTTTCCACGTGAAATGAGCCTAGGCGGAACAAAATCGATCAATTTCCGGCCGAGTTATTCCACTTTGAACTTCAATAATTTTTTGGATGAAAAATTATTGAAGTTCAAAGTGGAATAACTCGGCCGGAAATTGATCGATTTTGTTCCGCCTAGGCTCATTTCACGTGGAAAACATTCAAGAAAAGATATCTCACTTGCTGGATTTTTAGACTGACTGCGGTGGAAATGCCCGAAGAAATACTAAAAAAATGTTTTTTCCCATAAGATTTACGGGTTAATTTTCAACATCGATGAGCCTCCACTTAGAATCATCGTAGGAACTTTTTATTAGCGCCAAAATTTTTGTTATTTTTTTACTAAAAAGTTAGGGGGGGGGGTCCCGTACAAATTTCGAAAACCGCCAAAATAACGGACACCCTAGAGAACAATCTAGAAGCGACCGTTAAATATACTCGTATATTTCAAAAGAACAAAGAGATAGTAAACATAAAATGACTGGTGAGGTGAGCAAAGTCACAAACTTAACGATCAAAGACAATTAACCAGTCGATAACACAGCAGATAAGAATGCGCGCGGATTGAATATCGAAATTACTTTAAATTCAACACGCCCTTCTCAATTCGAGCGAGAAAAAAAAACAATGTAACATATAATAAACGTATTATTCTATCCCTAACATCTCTATACATCTGTAGGGTTTAAGTTTTGGCAGAGCTTTAGTCAAAATGTCAGCTGCCATATCCACAGTAGGGACATGTTCCAATCGTAATTTGTTCTCCCTGATAGCTTGTCGTACAAAGTGATGACGGATATCAATGTGTTTTGTACGCGTATGCATGACCGGGTTTTCTGCTAGACTGATGGCCCCGCAATTGTCGCAACGGATTTTGATATCTGCTAACTCCTTCAATCCGAGTTCTGATATGGCGGCCGTGAGATAGATCACCTCTTTTGCGGTTTCCGAGAGTGCCATATACTCCGCCTCAGTTGAAGATAAAGCCACAGTGCGTTGCTTTACTGATCTCCAGCTGACAGCTGCACCACACATCAGGAATGCATAGCCTGTATACGATCTCCTATCGTATTGACAACCTCCCCAGTCTGCATCGGTATATCCCACAACAGGATCTTGAGATTGTGAAATATAAACCATAATTAGCAGTACCACGGAGATATCTTAACACTCTCTTGGCAGTAGTCCAATGTTTCTCCGTGTGACAATGATTGAATTGCCCAAGATAGCTCACAATGTATGCAAAATCTGGCCGTGTAGCTACTGCCAGATAGTTTAACGCTCCAATTAATTGCCGATAAGGTCTATCAAAGTTCTTCTCATGCTGCTCCGTTTCGGACGTCTCATCTTTCTTATTACTAGGATCAGCCGGCGTCGAAGTCGGATTGCCATGCTTTATGCCGAACCGTTTTAGAATATTCGTTATATATTCGCGTTGAGTAAGTTTAACTCCATTTTGACCTTGAATAATCTCTATTCCCAGGCAACTTTTAGCCTTACCTAAATCTTTAATTGGTATTTCCTTAGATAGCTTCTTTATTATACTTTCCGTCCATTTGTCGTCTTCTGAGGCTAGGAGGATATCATACACGTAAACCAAGGCCAACAATAACTTTCCGTTATGTTTGGCCGTATATGAACATGGATCTGCCGCGGTGGGCTTGAGTCCTAATTTCTTTAGTATTCCATTCAAATGTATATTCCATTGTCTTCCGGCTTGACGAAGACCGTACAAGGCCCGTTTAAGCATGCATACTTTATTACCATTTTTGATACTCTTAAGCATATGCATTGCCCTTTTTCCTATATCTTCCTTCATATCTCTTCGGCTCATTTCTTCTAAGATTAAAGGAAGTGATTCGGGGATTTCTATGTATACGGGTTCATCCAAATAACTATTGAGAAATGCCGTTATTGCGTCTATTTGACGTATAGTCATCCCCAGCTTTGCTGATATAGCAGTTAATAATAATCTTAATGATTCGAGTCTTGCGACAGGAGCAAAACTTTGTTTAAAATCAATTCCAGGTCGTTGACTAAATCCTCTGGCTACCAATCTTGCCTTTTTGCGTTTCATCGTATCATCTGAACGTTTATTCGTTAAAACAAATCTGCTTCCGATGACAGTCTCTCGCATAGGTCGATCTACTATCTTCCATGTATTCCTTATGAGAATGTTACTGACCTCATCAATCATAACATCTTTCCATTCTTTAACCTGCGCTCCTTCCAGAGCTTCTTTCAAAGGAACTTCTGTCGCATTTGAGAGTGATTGTATCAGATTTGCTTCGTGGAAAACATCATCTTCTTCGTAATCGTCCTGAGATTCAATTTCTGGTAAACGCTACTCTTGCATATTAACTTCATCATATGTGCCTTCGTTATGGTCACTATAATCGTCCTCTTTATCGTGGTGACGACTTGACGCACTGATACTCCTTAAATGATATTGTTTTCTAGGTCGGCCACGAGATCCTGTTCTCACTACACGAGGTCGGCCTCGCGCCCTACATCCTTCTTCCTCTATTTGCTTAGATCTCGCTTCCGGTATTGAAGGAATTACAAAGTCATTATCATCTTTTTCTTGTTCTTTCTCTGAATTTATTTCTCTTACAGTATCGTTCATATCAATGACTAACTCACTTGGATTACTCTGATTAGTGAATCCAATCTCTCGTAAGAATCTGGCATCTCTAGAAACTACCACACTTCTTCGTGTTGGAATCCAAATTCTGTATCCTTTAGTATGATCAAAATAACCGATCAGTATTCCTTTTTCTCCTCGTTTGTCAAATTTTCCTCTTCCTATTGTCTTGTTAAGTACGTACACTTCAATGCCTATTGTACGAAGATGTCCAAGCCGTGGTGTCCTACCGTTCCATATCTCGTAGGGAGTTCTCCTATCCAAACTTTTAGATATACATCTGTTTCTCAAATAACTCGCTGCATGTATGGCTTCAGCCCAAAATGAATCATCCAGTTTTCCTTGAAACAGGATACAACGTGCCATCTCGACGAGAGTACGGTTCATCCGTTCCGCAACCCCATTTTGCTCGGGTGTATACGGCGCTGAGAGACGGCGCTGAATTCCATGTATTTTGAGAAAGTTGTCGAATGCCTTGTTACAAAATTCTCTGCCATTATCAGATTGGAGATATTTTATCTTTTCACCTGTAAATCGCTCCACACGCGATTTATATTCCTTAAAGGCTTTGAGAACCTCGCCTTTTTGTTGCAGAAAGAAAACTTCTGTCCATCTCGTACAGTCATCTACAAATATCAGGAAGTATTTGGCACCTCCTTTAGACGTGGTTCTCATTGGACCACACAAGTCCGTGTGTACAATCTCTAATTTATTTTTTGAACGAGAGTGTGATTCTTGGAATGGTAATTTCGTTTGCTTTCCTTTAATGCAGATTTCGCAAGGTTCACTTACGTCTCCTGATTTAACTTTAATATCTTTTACTATTTCTTTCTTGGCCATTTCCAATAGACAATGTTTGTTAACATGTCCAAGTCTTTGATGCCAAAGGTTGAAACCTTGCATAGACATTTCGCTGACTGCACCTGCCGTTGCATTAGCTTCACGAATGTAATATAGATCGCCTACGCGATCCGCTATCATCTTTGTTATTCCTTGAGCATCTTGTATGATTGCTCTATCTTTCTTGAAAATTACTTCATGATTACGATCCGTAATTTTGGATATGGATAAGAGATTCATCCGGACATCAGGTGCTAGAAGCGTATCCTCTAACTTGATTTTTCGATCTCTCTTTCCATCAGATACTAACATACTAATGTTACCTCTACCTGTGATACTTGCTGAATCATTACTAGCCAGATTCAATCGTCCATAATTTTCCTTAATTGGTTCTACAAACATTGTATCGTCTTTACAGATATGTGAAGTACATCCACTGTCTAAGCACCAACCTATCTTATCGTGCTTCATAACAACGTGCAATGCTGCGTCTCGTTTCTCATGACTAACATGAAATGCATCCTGTGCTGTCGTTGCATTTTCTTCTTTTTCTTCTTTCTTCTTAAAACAATCATTCGCTTTATGTCCTATTTTTTCATAGTTGTAACAACGAATCGGCCTTTTAAATTTTGATTCTTTTCGCTCTGTATCATTTTTATTATTGCTCTCCTTTTTTAGCGGATAACCTCTCTTTTTCTTTCCTTTCCATGCTACCATAGCATCAGTAGTGTCGTGAACCTTTTGCATACGTACTTCGCTTTCTTCTATAATTTTCACTTTTAAATTCTCAGCACTTGGCAATCTTTCATGTGACTCGATAGCACATCGAAAATTCTCGTAACTAGCAGGGAGACTGTACAGCAGCATGATGCTTAATAAATCCTCATTGATTTCTACACCCATGACATTTAATTTGTCGACGACGTCAAAAAACTTCAATAAATGTTCTCGTACATCCTGGCCTTCCTGTAATCGTTGCAATGTTAATTGCTTTAACAATGTAGCTTTTCGTGCAGGACCTTTAGACGCATAAATACTTTCTAATTTTAACCAAATCTCGCGAGAAGTCATGCATCCACGAATTTGTTGTAATTCATTAGGACTAATTGATAAGATTAAATCAGACTTAGCTAGTTTATCCTTGCACAGCCACGCCTCCGCTGCTTTCACAGATTGATCATTGCCGACAATAAGTAGCGGTTTTTTCTCCTCTCCGTTAACGTATTTCCACGTGTCGTTTTTCGTCATTAAAGCTTCCACTTGCACACTCCATGAATCATAATTATCCTTGGTAAGTGCCTCGATACATACTTGACTTGCCATATTGCCCTTGTATATTTCCACCATGCCTTTTTACAAGGAACGATAAAGAAAAGAGTCTAACCTCACGATCGGTCCACCGTGCGCTCGTCATGCACACATTCGCGAACACTTCCTACACGTATACTGGGCCCATAACCTGTTGGGTATTTAAATCACGAATCGAGCCGTCTTTGCTAATAACTGATTGCTTTATTAGAATTTAATAACAAAAGATTACACTTTCAACATGACTCGAGGAAAGAAAAGATATATCGTCGTTCTTTATACGAGAACAATCTAGAAGCGACCGTTAAATATATATTTCAAAAGAACAAAGAGATAGTAAACATAAAATGACTGGTGAGGTAAGCAAAGTCACAAACTTAACGATCAAAGACAATTAACCAGTCGATAACACAGCAGATAAGAATGTGCTCGGATTGAATATCGAAATTACTTTAAATTCAACAAAGGTTTAAAGAAAATCGATGCGTTAATATTAGACGGTTAATGAAAACAATCTTGGGGATTGTTTTGATATGGAAGGACGGATGCGCGCGAGTTTCATATCCCCCCCTCACCCGGCTCACCGATAAACCGAGCATTAAATAAAATTATTATTTTAAATACTACCGACTGCTGACCGATATGACGTAAATTTGAAACTATCGCAGTACTATCACGAGTTAAATTGTAATATATTACCACGAAAAGTAATTGATTGTTAATTATTAAAGTTGCCAATACAAAGTGAACATACGTAAAGTGTATTCGACTGTCATGGGACATTTCGACTGCACGAGGAGCGGTGAGGGGGAAAATGCAACTTTCGGCTGATTTTCGAATCGCCTCCGTCTAAATTTTGCTGTCCCACTCACAACAACGCACCGCGCATAATATACATATTACCACGAAAAGTAACTGTTTTACATTTATTCAATAATTTTGTTTTATAATATGCGATCACGTTAACGAATAAAAAATAAATATATTGTTCTAAAATTGACGCGTTAATATTAGACGGTTAGTGAAAGCAGCCTTAGGGATTGTTTTGATGTGAAAGGACGGACGCGAGTCGCATGTCCCCCCCTCACCCGACTCACCGATAAACCGTGCATCATTTAAATATACATATTAAATAAAATTATTATTTTAAATACTACCGACTGTTGTGACCGATATAACGTATATTTAAAACTATCGCAGTACTATCACAAGTCAAATTGTAATAATATATTACCACGAAAAGTAACTGATTATTAATTAAAGTATTAATAAAGTTGCGAGTACAAAGTAAACATACGTAAAGTGTATGTAACTTTCGGCCGATTTTCGAATCGCCTCCGCTTTCCGCTGTACCCCTCATTTTATATTAAGTACATATATATATATATATATATGTATATTTGAAATATATATATATAAATAAAATTATTTTAAATACTCTCTCTCTTTCCCGACTGCTGACTGGTATGACGAATATTTAAACCATTCGACTGTCATGAGGCATTTCGCTTGCACGCGGAGCGGTGAGGGGGACAGTGCAACTTTCGGTTAATTATCGAATCATTTACGTCTAGCTTTCGCTGTCCCCTTACCACATCGCGCTGTGCACAGAACAATACCATTCGATCGTCATTGGACATTCGGACTGCACGCGGAGCGATGAGGTGAGGGGGACAGTGCAACTCTCGGATGATTTTCGAATAGGGCTCTAATTTTATCCCGTTTTTCGTGTAATACGTGTAAACGTAAAACGTTTATCCGTTTATATTCCCTTTCAGAAAAACGTTTACTTGAAGGTAAAACGTTTACACGTTTAATTATCCGTTTATTAAAGAAACGGTTTTCGAATATACGTGTTTTATTACATATTTAAACGAAAATACATTTACATGTAAATTTAACATATCTGCCTATGAAAAACATCTTTTCGAATATTTTGACCTTTTTTTAATAAAATTAAAAATCGACTTTTTTGCATTTTCTTTAACCCGTTCACCTGAATTGTCCAGTTAGTCCAGATATTACAATAAATAATCAAATAACATAAATATAAAGTATTTTAAAACGAAAATTCTAATTGTAAGGTAATTGAATAAAATGTGGGTTAATTTAGCATATCATATTTAACATTAAATTAATTATACTAAAAAAATGCTTCTACGGTTTGTTTACTAACTTAATTGTGTAACAATAAACAAACAAGAAGGAAACCAATAACGGTTAAAGCCTATAACTGTCAAAGCTGGATCACAAATGCTTATTCAAATTATGTGTGAATTTTATATACTGCGTATGTAGTCCACCTAATCGCGTGCCGAAAATTTTTGTTCAGACTTACAACGCAACACTAAACAACTACCGCAGTAATATCACTTTTAGTTAACAAATAATTGAAGAATTAAAGGACTCTTTTATATAACAATAATTAATACGTTAAAAATGACGAATAAGAGTCAAATTACAATTTAAAATCTGAATTTGATAATTTATTCTAATATTCTATATTGCGAAGAATATCACGTAATTTTTGGCGTTCCGTCCCGGCTTCCACTACTGGACTCATCAGTAAGGTATTGTAATGGAAGCCTACCTTAGACGCCGGTGTAAGTTATTAAATCGAGATGCTATATAAAGAGATATACGCGTGTCTCAGCACTTGCGAGAATTTGCGAATATCGATAGACCTCTGATGGCGGGTCGACGTAGTAATATTCTTCGCAATATTTATCCAAGGTAAGAAATAACGTTCTATTAATATATGTAGTCCCCCCAACTTTTAGTTAAATTGATGCTTATAGCATCTTTTTCTTTTTTTTTTATTTGAATTATTTATTAATTTAATATTACATCGTTAAATTTAAATATATGTCTTTCAATATATTATTAAGATCCAATAAGATGCTATAAGCATAAAAAATTGTTAGATTGCTTGTCAATTTAACTCCTTGTCAATCATACTCCTTAATAAAGGGATAAACGTTTATATAAAAAAGGTGAAAATATTCGGAAAAACGTTTCTAATAAACGGATATGCTAATTATACGTATAAACGCGTTTTCGTTTAAACGTATAATAAGTTATTACACGTGTATTCGAAAAAACGTTTCTAATAAACGGATATACTAATTATACGTGTAAACGTGTTTTCGTTTAAACGTATAATAGCGAGCCCTATTTTCGAATCGTTTACGTCTAGCTTTCGCTGTCTCCCTCACAACACCGCACCGCGCATAATACATTACCACGAAAAGTAACTGTTTTACATTTATTTAATAATTTTGTTCTTTAATATGCAATCGCGTTAACAAATAAAAAATAAATATGTTGTTCTAAAATTGACGCGTTAATATTAGACGGTTAGTGAAAGCAGCCTTGGGGATTGTTTTGATGTGAAAGGGCGGACGCGAGTCGCGCGTTCCCCCTCACCCGGCTCACCGATAAACCGTGCAGTCATCAATTAAATACATATTAAGTAAATTATTATTTTAAATACTACTGCTGACCGATATGACGTATATTTAAAACTATCGCAGAACTATATAACGAGTTAAATTGTAATAATATATTACCACGAAAAATAACTGATTCTTAATTAAAAATGTCAGTACAAAGTGAACATACATAAAGTGTATGTAACTATCGGCCGATTTTCGAATCGCCTCCGCTTTCCGCTGTACCCCTCACCACATATAAATACATATGTATATATTTGAAATATATATGGGGCATTCCATGCCAAGTGGGCCACCCAATTTTTGGGCTTTCTCATCGCAGCGCTCTTTTCGCTTGTCGTTAGTGAGCATGAAAGGTAATTTTGAAAATAAAGTGCAGACGTATTCTTACAGAAAATTGAACGCTCTTTCACGTAAGAATATTATTTTTTTGATCAGACCGGTTTACGATGATGTTTTTCAGTTTTGAACTTTTCAAAATGGCGGCGCGACTAAAAAGCCGCTCTCAATTTTCAATTAATTCAGCTCAAAATATAGCTCCAGGTCTCTACTTTGTTACTCTAAAAGGACTTAATGGCACACGCATTCGTTTAGGAGTAAGAGCTAGGAAAGTCTAGAAAGAGCTAGAAAGACCTTTTCATTTTTATGATATGATTTTGTTCGGTAATTAAATATTGAGATAGATAATTTGTAGTTACCAATACTAGTACTAATCATTGTGATTACAAATAAGATAATGTCGATGGTATAGAAGTCAAAAGAGGAAAAGGAGAAAACAACAAGGAAAGACAATTTAAGAAGTGGAAAGGGAATGTATCATATTGGCAGGGTTGGCAAAACGTTACCTCATAAAAATAACTAATTACCGTTTCCATTCTTTTTCCTGAAAAATAATTCGTTACCATTACTCGTTACTGATTTGCAAAAGTAACTCATTACCGTTCCTCTACCAAAAAATATAACGAGTCGTTATTTTTTTCGTTACTTTTTTTATACTTATACAATATTATATGCAGATTTTTGCAGTAAATATAAAAAAATATAACAGAGAATTCTATCTTCTAGTAGAAGAATAAAGGTCAAAAACTGAAATGTACGTATATATATAAAATAAATAATGAAAAGGCTCTATATGTATAAAACAATACAAATATAAGAAGGGCAAAGAGCCAAGTAAATTTATCAAAATACTTCAATTATTTAAAATGTAAAAAACGTTTTAATAAGATCTTTAATAATTACAAAAACGTTTCGACTCCGATCGGGTCATTTTCAATGTTACAAATTATTAGAATTAAAATGAATAGTGAACGCATTCTTCTTCTGATATAAATTTTTCTTCTGGTAATCGTAAAATATCTTACACAGTTTTAATTATATTTTATATTAATTGACTAAATAATTTTAATCATGGACTTGTTGCTTTATTTGTATTTTTGACAAGGTAATAGAACTTTTGTATTTATTTATTATTTTTTATTGTTTGTAATTTTATTAATTCGTATATAATTTTCATTAGGATCAATTTATACTTATTATTTCAACATATGACTATTGCTGTACCGAATACTTTATATCAGAAGAAGAATGCGTTCACTATTCATTTTAATTCTAATAATTTGTTACATTGAAAATGACCCGATCGAAACGTCTGTTAATTTGTAATTTTTAATGTAAGATCTTATTAAAACGCACGCGCGCGCGCGCGCGCGCGCGTTTTTAAATTTTAAATAATTGAAGTATTTTGTTGATAAATTTACTTGGCTCTTTGCCCTTCTTATATTTGTATTGTACATATATAAATTCTCAAATAAATTATTTACAAAATCATTACTCACAAATTAAATAATGCGGAATATTGCGTCTTGCAAAATCGTATCAACTGTCATTACATGATACGAAATATGTAGGTACTCATATCGCAAACTACAAACACATGCAAGCAGCAGAAAGCTACAATAAAGCAAAGAACCTATAACTTACATAAAGTAACGATAAAAGTAACTAGTGAAATCGTTACCATTACCTCAAAAATGTAACTGCGTTACCAAAAACGTTACTCACAATCAGAAGAAAATATAACGCCGTTACCCATTCGTTACCGAAAAAAGTAACTTGTAACGGTAACAAATAACGCGTTACTTACCAACCCTGCATATTGGTGTATATTTCGGTCAATAACTCTGTGTCATTTTGTTTGTTTATACCATGTGTCTGTTTTTTAATATAAACCATCTTACAATTAGATATTAATCTTTTATTGTAAGAAGATTCTGTATGGGGCATTCCATGCCAAGTGGGCCACGCATTTTGCGAAATTTCATGAATTTCGTTCATATTGCTTGAACTTGAACAGTTTGATGAATAAAAACTCTGTGCCAAATAATATACCTCTAAGCTAACTGGTTGCCGAACTGTAGAGCCGTCAATTTTTGGGCTTTCTCGTTGCAGCGCTCTTTTCGCTTGTCATTAGTGGGCATGAGAGGCAAGTTTGAAAATGAAATGTAAACGTTTTCTTATAGAAAATTGAACGCTCTTTTACGTAAGAACTCTTTTTTCGATCAGACCGGTTTACGACGATGTTTGTCAGTTTTGAAGTTTTTAAAATGGCGGCGCGCCTAAAAGGCCAGTCTCAATTTTCTTTTAATATAGCTCAAAATGTAGCCCAGGTCTTTACTTTGTTACTTTAAAAGGACTTAATGGGACACGCATTCATTTGGAAGTAAGAGCTAGGAAAGTGAGGAAAGTGCCACGGCAGGGTGACAGAGCGACATTGCTTCATATCTAAGATTTTCACATTGTCCCATTTAAAGTTATGATTCAATTCCAATATAAATTATTTTCTAATTTAAATCTTATTTGTTTAAATAGTTAAGTACTGAAAGAACAAGATGAACACAGAGTTTTCTTTATTACAAATTTTATTTTTATTAGCAACATAGATTCATGCCAGCTATGGAAAAAAACGTTTCAACTACATGAATACTTATAAATTACATATACAATACATAATGAATTTAACTAATAAAACAATTTTTGTTTTCTTTTTCTAATAATTGAGTACATTCGAAAATGACAATTGATTAGTTTTCAACCTCTTCTCATGGAACACTATATATTATTCGTTAAGTTTTACCTCATTATTAATGAATCATTCCTTTTTTTTCGCGGACAATTTTACAATTTGTATAAGGTAAATGTCCCAGTTTGTGACCTTATAAGAAAATCGCATGAGTTAATACGAATGAAAAATACTCTAGAGTGATTAAAATCAGGAATCAATTATACCGAACTCAAGATTAATCATTTTTGTATCGAAAAACATGCTTTACTGGGGTTGTAAACATAATCTAATAAATATAAAAAAATAAATAGCAAACTATGTAAATGTAGACATTAGTGACCGCTTGATTTTAATTTTGCCCTATTTGTGACTCCACGGTTAGTGACTGGTGCATTGGATCGAATGTATCACCATGTATCACTTAGTGACCGACGCACATGATGCAATACACACGATGTCCATTGTAAGTGACCTAGCCAAAAGTGATAGCATTGTCACCAAAATTTTCCTTCGAGCATACATCGAATATTTCCGTTTATTCGTCCAAAATGTAACTCATACGTGTTTAGAAACATATGGAGATGAGTATTAATTGTTATCTTTTTGAAAAAAGCAACGAAATTTAATGTTATAGCTAGTTCTCTTGAGACAATCACAGATAGAAACATGCATGTTTTATTGAACCGATTTGTCATATTCACTTATATACTCAAAATTACCAACCTTTTTCAGAATTCACACATAGCACAATATTTATTCACTTGTTCACTAAAACTTTATCACAAAAACTGTTTATGAACGTTTGTCTACGACAATATGACACAGCTATGACTTTGCCGTGACAAACGCCATGTCTACCAACGTGGCGACAACAACGTGCTCGATCTGCACTTAATGACGATACGGGCACCTTATTTCACATTTTCATGAGTTATCTGTTTACCAAATATCACTACTTTACATATCAAAACGATGGATTATTAATTGAAAAACGTAATAAATATTGTTTTCAGAGATAAAGTACTTGAAATTTCTGATTAATTACATATAAGTCTTAAAGTGGTCACAAACAGGGTCATGGTCGCAAACTGGGACATTTACCTTATGTTCATGATCTCTAAAGTATTGAATAATCCATTAATATTAGAGAGAATAAAATAATAAATGATCTCATAATAAATTTAAATTTTATTATAATTTAATTTCTATGTATAATAATTTTATATTTTAATATATTTAATATATTAAAACATATTTATAACATAATATGCAGAACCAGACATTTAACTTTAATATATTTGATAAATTTTTCTCTAGTACTTATTTAAAATTTATAAAAATGAAATAAATGTGATCTTCTGTTAACGATTTTACTTCACAATCAATGATTAGTGATCATTTTTTTTAATCTCACAATCAGCTAATAAACATACCTAGTACTCCGCACCTAGTTAGCGCAATGTGCAAATTACTTGATAAGCGTTTGTCTCGTCGTTAGCGAGAGCTCTATATCTCGTTTCGACGAAGACCGATCTTGCATTATTATTTTACGGCACGTAAGGAGTTTCGCAGAGGACGCTAACAACTACACGACGGCTTTATGGCCGCTCCAGGACCTGTAGCTCACTGCTAAATTATTCCACGGCGTTAATGTAACATACGATGGCGCTGGAAAGGGGTCGATGGGTGAGCACACGATTTGCTCAAGCTCTCGTGCTAAGCATATGAGATTATTAAAGTTGATCATCAATTGAAGAACAACGAAATAGTACTACCTTTTATGGTAAAAAGCGCATAGCGCACGCACTCACTTGATCTTCCATAAAAGTAAATTATAAAAATGTAATATTATTTACATTTTTCATATCTTTGTAAAATTATATTTTAAAGATACTATTTTTTAATGAACTGTACAGTAAAGAATATATTGTATTAGAAACGGTCCACTCAAGTTCTTGTTAAAACTTTATGTTAAATTTTTTTAACATATTGTGTTAAATTGATATTCAATATTTCTTACTGTTAAAATAATACAATTTATGAAATGAGATTATCAAAATCCTCAGTTGAATAAAGCAAAAGAAACAAACAAATTGTCAATATAAGCCAATAGCGTCTCTCAGTTTTTGAACATGGCCAGAGACGCTACCGCGTCTCCTGATACAAGTTCTTAGTATGTACTTTTTATACAATTTATTCGAAATGAATAATAAAACTTAATTAAGCAATGATGAAGGACAATTCAGAGTCAAATCATAAAATTGAAAATAATAAAGCGGTTATAACTATAAATATGCAATAAATTTTTTAAAATACATCAATCTACTTAAAACTAAAACAAATTTACTTGACCGTTTGTAACATTAATTTACTAAAAAATTGGATTGAAATTACTTAATCGCTACCAGTTTCGGCTTTTGGATCGAGTTTTCTTCAGACATCGAAAAAAAACATCCGTCCGCATACATGTAGTTCAAAAAGATAAGACACCAACTCCTCGATTCTCCATATAATACTTGACATTGGCAGTACACTGTTACATCCCGCTAAAAACCCCTCTTTCTTCATTATTATAAATATATGATTCATACATTTTCTTTATCCTATTTCTAGTTTGGTATTTCGTCTTAGTCAGATATTTTGTCTCCATTGTATCTATATTTTGGAACCGTCCCTTTTATAGAAGGGCCTATCTTAGTTTATAAACATTCAAACAACAGATGGCTCACGCTCGCATACCCTTATGCGTCACGTAGATAAAGAATATCTATTTTATAATCTTTTTTCCTTTGAGGGCCTTTTTCTAGAAAAATGTTAAACAATAGCATATATGCCTAATAATTAAGTAGTAATATATGGTAAAAATTAAGACCTTTCCGAATGCGAGGATGAATATCTTTTATTTTTCCTTTTATTTCTTTTGTCTCTTATTCTTAATAAAACTAAAATCTAAGAGTCACAATATATGTATAAAGTTATAAAATATTTTAACCCAATTTAAAATATACAACATTAATATAATTTAGAACATGTCGTCACATTTCACCTCGCATAAGGATATTAGTTAAGGAAGATCGAACTTTTATAAATTATTAAAACTCTCGTCTACTAAGATAAGACTAGACTCGTAGTGTCGGGAGTAGGGCTTACGCGGAGCGCTGCTTCCTTATCGTAAGAAAACGAGCATAGGTTCCACCAAATTCTAAAGAGTCCTGATTGGTCCTGAAAGGACACTCCCACGTTCATTTTTGAGTATAAAAGAGCTGCGAAAAGTAGGAAAATTGTCAGTTGTTAGAAGAAAATTCATCTTTTTTTCCATTAACTAGTCAGTTGTCAGCCAGTCGTCAGAAGAAACTTCACCATTCTCTAGTTGAAACTATCCTCGCGCTTCGCATTTAGACGTAGGTTTTTTCCTTTTTTGTGTCATTTATTTTTCCTTTTTGTTTAATAAACAGAATATAAAAGCTAGTCAGCCAAAACCGAAATCTCAACTCTTGCGTCTCGTTTAGTAATATATGAATATCCGAGGGGTTGCTAAGACTGTCGCTGCCAATAGTGTGGCCCCCGTCCTAAGCATTTTCTCGGAGCATTCACGAATTATATTTAGAGGACTGTGTTGTGACTGTCGCTGCCAATGGCGTGGCCCCAGTCTTAGACATTTTCCTCGAAATTAGACAATTCTTCCGTGTTGCTTCCATGCCTTCAAAAGGTGGACGAAGACAAAAAGAGAAGAGATTAAGGTTCCAGATCAAAACAGCCTTTAATAAAAATCACGATCCTTTTCCTTATTTCGAGAAACTAGCGCGTCTACTAAATCATAATAAGCCATTAGATCCATCTCCCGAACGCGAATATGTCCTCAACCCATTAGAAATTAACCTTACCTTTCCCAACTATAAAACCATTCAGAAAGGCGATCCACGCAGGATCGCCTACGAACTCCGCGAACTTTTTGGGACCGGGTTCAAAATCACCCTTCCTAAAAATTATCCTACCCTTCCTATTGAACATCCTTAATCGCACATCCTGACCTCCAATCCCAGGATAAATTGCTTAAATGCATTGACCCAAAAACAGGAGAAAATTTCTAAAACCACAACGTTCCGTAACAACACGATAGGAAAATCGTATATTAAACCAATACCTCTGTAATTCTAAAGTAAAAAGTGATAAGAATCTATTGGAAAAACCTTGTCAAATTTTATATAAAATGCTTAACTCACCAATGAGGTCATACGACAAATTAAATTTGGATAATCGATTCATCAGCTTACAACACAAAAATTTTTAATCAAAAGTTAAGTAGTCATAAATTAAAATAAAAGTAAAATACATGTTCACGTAAACTTATTATAACACTAAATTACGAGCGTTGTGTGTTTATTGCGCAAATACTGTGACAGTTCACATTAGACTCAGGCGAGATGATAAATTATCGGTATTGAAAGATTAAACTTTATTTACAATAGGAATATAGACTTTGTGGAGACCTTCAGTGTCAATTTGTAAATTTAAACTGTGTTTTTGCTTTTTAATATTTAACATTTCTGAAACTAAGCGCTTTCTATAATTCAGTTCTTCATCTAAAATTTTTATATTGTCCCACTGAAAATCGTGATCATTCTGTAATTTATCATCGGTAATAACTGATCGGATGGACATATTATGTCTAATGTAACTACGATGTTCATTAATTCTGGTTTTCAACTGTCTTCCTGTCTGTATAAGGTGCATAAGATGCATCACAGTCATATATTGCACTGAATTCTACATACTATGGGTGGATCGATATGTTCGTTCGGTTTTTATTAGTAGTGCAAATTTTTTCCGAATATCTCCGATTCTAATTGCCTAATCGGGCAATCAAAATATGTTTTGGAAAGGTGACAGTCCGCTCTTTTCATCTGTCAAAATTGGTTTCATTGGCATTAGTTTTGTTCGTGCTACAGGCCTGTGAACATGTCGGAGAATAAGGTGCATTTTGGGCATATTTTGCTTTATTACTTCAAGAAAGGCAAGCGAGCTGCGGAGGCCCACCGAAATCTTTCTATCTATGCATATCTATGCGGCGTATACGGGGACGATGCCTTAACAGAACGTGCCGCTCAGAAATGGTTTACCAAATTTCGTTCCAGAGATACGAGCCTTGAAGATGGACCCCGCAGCGGTCGGCCCACCGAGGTTGATTCGAATGATATCAAGGCACTGGTTGAGCAAGACCGGACGCTAAAGGTGCGAGAGATTGCGGAGTCACTTAAAATAGGTTATGGAACCGTTCAAAAGCATTTGCAACAGCTTGGCTACGTGTTCCGCCTCGATGTTTGGGTGCCGCACAAGCTGACCGAGGAGAACCTGGCCAACCGCATATCCATCTGCAATTCACTTCTGAAGCGGCACGAAAGCGGCCCGTTTCTCAAACGAATAGTGACTGGCGACGAAAAGTGGATCATCTACGACAACATAATGCGCAAGAGATCGTGGGGAACCGCTGGCGAGCCGCCGAATGCCACCCCGAAGGCCGGCCTGCATCCGAAAAAGATTTTGCTATCCATATGGTGGGATCATCGTGGTGTGCTGTTTTATGAGTTGCTTCCTCAGGAAAAAACGATCGATTCGAAGGTCTATTGCACGCAGCTAATGAAATTGAATCAAGCATTGCGACAGAAACGTCCAGAACTGGTCAATCGCGAAGGTGTCATATTCCACCATGACAACGCCAGACCCCACACCGCAATAATCACTCAGCAAAAATTAGTGCAACTTGGCTGGGATGTTTTGCCCCACCCACCGTATTCACCAGACCTTGCGCCATCCGACTACCACTTATTCCGGTCCCTGCAAAACTCCCTCAACGGGAAATCGTTCGCTGATCAGACAGCTGTGAAAACGTACCTCGACCGGTTTTTCGCTTCTAAGCCCCAGACCTTCTATGAGAGCGGAATAATGAAATTGTTGGAAAGATGGCAAGAGGTCATCAATAAAAACGGAGAATATATCATTGATTAAAATTCATCCTTTGTATGAAAAAAAAATGTTTCATTTTAGCCTTTAAAAACCGAACGAATATATCGATCCACCCAAACATTATTTTTAGATATATGTGCCCAAGCATTTTGTTGTACTTTAATATATTTATCCATTTTATTGGGACTGTGAAATGATACTCTAATGTCGTTATTATTAAAGCATTTGAATTTCTCTGTATGGAAAGGTATGAATGGAACCGTAAGCCAAGATGCAGTCCTTTTATTAATAGCCATCTCATTCTCTTCTTGCTCTACATGAACTGTAAATTTGTTTTTTTGTAAATGTTTTATTCGTTGGTTGATTGTGTCGAAAATAAAAGGAAGTGGGTAGTCGTTATTTAATAAAATGTTAATAATAATAAGTGTTAAATTTTTTGTGTGAAATACTGAGTCAGAAAGTAAAAAGGCTCTATCAACCAATGAATAAATTGTTCCTTTCTTTTGTGAGATTGGATGGTTAGATAGGAAGTTTAAAAATCTGCCTGAGAAAGTGGGTTTACGATACCAATCAAACGTAAATCTATTATTAATTATTGTTATTGTAGTGTCTAAAAATTCTAATTTTTCTCTTCCAACTTCACATGTAAATTGGAGACGTGGATGAAATGAATTGAAAACCTAAAGTAATGTATATATATTTTTTGCAGAATTAACTGAAGTACAAATGTCATCCACATATTTAAAATAAAAGAGGATGTCTATATTACATGATATCAAAAATATATTATGCATATTTAGCAAAAATGAGGAGCTGCGGCGAATAACGGAATAACTCGAATTATTTCGTTTTTTATATTATTCCATTAATAAAATATGTACTGGTAGCTACATATTTTGACATAATTATTTTAGTGTAAATCTATTTTTTTAACGCAAAACTGAATGCGATATTCGGAAAAACGGAATAAGTCGAATTATTCCAGTATAGATTAAAACGATATAATTCGAATTATACCGTTATTCAAAATTATTGCTAACATCTTGTTTTGTATTAAATACAAAGTAACTAATTTTGCTTAATAAAGTTGTTGAATTTAACGATTTTCTTAAGACATATTTTCCATCTACAACTATAAAGAAAATCATTTTGTTTTCGAATTCTTGCGGGGGGCAAAACAAAAACCATTTGATGGTTATGTTTTGTTCATGGCTAAGTAAAGTTCACAAAGTTTCAGTCGAACACATTTTTCCTGTACGCGGGCATTCGTATAATCAATGTGACCGTAATTTTGGTCTATATGGTATACTTAAACAACGAATGGAATGTATTGAAACGGTTGACACGTACTTGAAAATCATGCAAAACTGCAGGAAGAACCCTCAATCATTTTTAGTGATCAGTGGTTCAGAAATCATAAAAGACTGGTATTCGGAATTTATACAGCACGCATTTTCTAAATCACGCCAAAAGAGTAATGCTTTCAAATTCCAGTCATACAATCGTTTGTTCTATACTTCAGATGGAGAAGTAAAGGTTTCATTTCTAGATGATAAAATAAAAGATGAAAAATTTAGTATCTGGAAAACTACCTTCGTCAGTTTATCGATAAAAAAAAATATTTCTAGGGTGATGACTCCTGCAGGTTTGTCTAGGGAAAAAATGAATGATTTACTATCATTAATGAAATACGTAAGTGAGGAATCGCAACTTTGGTACGAGAACATATTTCAAGAAGTGAATGATTCTGCGGCTAAAAACGATTATGCGTTGTCGAAAAAAGTTAAAAAATGTAAGATTTCATCAAAAAATATAAAAAAATAATCATTTCCTAACAAAAAGTGATATATAAAAATTTCATTTGTTATTAAAAATACGAATAATTATGCAGAAATTATTTTCCTATCCATAAAGTAAGTGCAATATATGAAATTTGTGTCAATAATATGAAAAACGGAATAACTCGAAATTTACGATCCAGTTTTTTTACTGATTTCTGTATAATTTTTTGTATTTTTCTATAATGATTTAAGGTATAATATTATTATCTAACTATCAGCCAAACAGTTTTTCGATATAATATGTATAAAGTACTTTTCTACGTTTTTTGCGTTTTTCTCAAAACGTCATTTTTCGAGTTATTCCGTTATTCGCCGCATCCCCTCAAATATAAAACTAACCTCTAATAATATTAATGCACATAGACTTTAACAAAAATACAAAATTAACCTCTGTTAGGTAATACTAATGCATATAAACTTAGTCAAAATAAAAAATTAACCTCTAATAATACTAATGCATATAGACTTTAGCAAAAACCCGCCTGCGTACAGTTGCCTGTCACGATCTGACTCTATATGAAATACGATTACTTCAATACTAGTTAACCAAACTTAATACATAACGGGTCGAAAAGCGCACATAATAACATACTTTAATAACGTATGCAACTTTAAACCAACAAATAAAAAATACGGACTTACCACCTTATTTTCTGAATGCTAAAATAACAAGAAAACGTATGTTTTCACTTTTTTGTCTCTCACTGTTTATCAAAGTATATACGTCATATTTTTTGTGGTTATAACTTAAGAGGACGACATTCTGCGTAAAAATTTCATCATGGCGATGTCTCCATTTATCGGCAAAGAACCAAACCAGGATGCGCATAATTACCCGCTGCGCACAATTCGCCCACTTTCCCCTAAGTAAGAGCAATCATGCCTCGTTAAGAAGTTTCATCGATGCGATGCGTACTCATGTTAGAGCTTTAGAAGCATTGAAGGAGCCGGTCACTCATTGGGATACAATCCTTATTTATTTGCTTATCGATAAATTGGATTATGCTGCTCGAAAGGATTGAGAATTCGAAGTTAGGAAAAATGCACCGAATACTATGCCTACTCTTGAAGCGTTTATGGAATACTTAGCAGATCGAGCACACACACTAGAACTAGTAGAAGGTACAAAGAGTAGACAGGAACAGGTAAAATCCACAATACACAAGAATTCAGTAAAAAAAAGGTAAAAGTGTCTCAGTTAAAATGCGTATATTGCGATGATTTACATCATATTTCAAAATGCGATCAGTTTAAGGCATTATCTATGTCAGATAAGTTAACCGAAGTATGGAAGCGTCATTTATGTATAAATTGCCTGCGTAAAAGTCATTATAAGCAACCATGCATAGTATCTTCTTGTAGGTTATGTTGTAGGAAGCATAATACTATGCTGCATATGGAGAAAGAGGAAAATCGAAAAACACAAGGACAGACATCGTCAAATACCGAAAAGGCGGCAAATTCTAGTGCGATGATTACGTCGATAGATCCAGTACAGAATTGTGCTATTACAAATAAGGAAACAAGAGTGACGGTACATGCCGCTAAGGGACCCGATTCAATAGTTTTTATAGCAACAGCTAAAATATATGTTTGCGATGCGACGGGCAAGTGGAAGGTTGGTCGAGCTATGTTAGATCCCGGATCTCAGAGCAACATTATAACTAGGAATATTGTACAGAAGTTAGGTTTAAGAACTACCGAGAATATTGTTCCGATTACCGGTATTAATCATATGCGTGTCACAGCTAAAGAATCGGTTAATATAAGAATTAAATCAATGTATAACGAGTTTAAGACTTTAGTAGATTGTTTAGTTATGCCCGCTATAACCGTGAATCTTCCGCAAATTAGGGTCGATACGCAATCTTGGAATATTCCTGCAGAATTAAGTCTGGCAGATCCCAGCTTTCAGATTCCAGGAGAAATAGATATTCTATTAGGAAGCGGTAAATTTTGAGAAATATTAGGTACTCAACAAAGAAAGTTAAGCGATACATTACCGAGACTGCAAGAGACACAGCTCGGATGGATAGTAGGAGGAGAATTGGTTGATTCAAAAATGCGTAATACTGAACGAATTTGTAATCTCGTTAATAATGAGCTTAAGGCGATGCTAAAACAGCTGTTTTCTCATGATATTCTATTTGAAGAGAAAGATCCGAATTGGCTTTACGGATTGCAAAATCCTTTTACAGAATAACAGTACGCACGAAAAACTATACTGGGAACCCTAATTTCAATAGAAAATGGGAAAAAAATTAAAAAATTCACTTTTTCTGGCAAAGTAGGATCACGTTTAATACCTGTTTTTACCGATGCTCTACAACGCCATCTTTTTTTTTTTTATCGTGAGGAAATGCATTACGCATACCCCACATCCCCGGGGAGGGGTGAGGGGTTACGTGGGACTCTCCCCGACCTAACCGGCCGGGGCCTACCCACTAAAACCTCACGGGTGTCCTACCTGGGGCGCGAAGGAGAGAACGGGGGGGGGGGCTCTTGACAGCAGTACAAACACCCCCCGTCCTCAACCCTTAAGCACTTGCGCGCTAAAATCCTAACTAACTTTACGGCAAGGGAGGACACCACCTTCCCTTGCCGCCCGCCCTTCGCCTTGTGCTAGGAACAGTGGGTCATAGAGCCCACTACTCCGCAGGAATCCAGGCAGAGGGGCGCGGGGCCGGCAGGGGGACCGGTTGAACCGGACACCCATGCCCTCCCCACGCCCCCCGCTACCTTCCGAGTATTGAATACTCCGAACGATCCGTCGTCGTTAAGTCTGTCCGTCTAGTAAATTCTACTTGACAATGTTCCCTGAAGGGGAACATTCCTACTGTCATGAGTCTGAGTCGCTGTCGATGTAAGGGACATTGACTCCGTCTTGTCTACCGTCTCCTGCTGCATCCGAACTTGGGCCCGGCTGTGCATTGGCGCCATCTGGAGTGAGAACGACTCCTTGTCTTGCTCTCTCCGCCTCTTCCTTGATGGACATCACCTGGTCACTGAATCGGAAGACGGCTTCCTTCTTCGCTTTGTCGCTGAGGAGTGCAGTGATCAGAGCTGGGTACGATAGATCGTTGCCAATCACTCCCCGAAGTTCCGCTCTCTCTCTCGTCCATGCCGAACATTTGACTATAGTATGCGTGGTAGTGTCTAAAGCTGAGGGGCAGTGCCAGCATCTCTTCGTGCTTTCCTTTTGTATACGGCATAAGAATTGGCCGAAACAGCCGTGTCCTGTCAGGATCTATGTGAGGTGGTACGACATTCCTACTTTCTCCTCACTTCAAATCGCCAGTGTTGGGCGAATAGCCATTCCTACTTCACCACCGCTGTTGCCAGGTGTGTGGATCCATTCGGACCATTTCCTGTACATTCTTGCCTTGGCACGTATTCGAATTCGCTTCGTGACTCTGGTATCTATGTCGGTGTTGCCACCAGCTTTTACCTCCTTGATCTCATCGTACACCTCAGCATACATACGACCCTTCATAATTAAAGGGGCAGTGCCCGCTAAGAGCGTGGAAGTAGCGTAACTTATCGTACGGTAACCTCGAATTATACGACACGCGATCCTTCTTTGTAGCTGATTCAAGGCTCTCTGGATCTTTTTATTCTTTTCCACTTTATCGATCCATACAGGTGCCGCATACAGTATTATAGAATCGATAACGGAAGCGTGCAAGCGTCTCACTAGCGTATTCGGGCCTCCTACATTTGGTAAAATCCCGGATAGTTTACCAACGGTCTTCCTAGCCTTCTCGCCCACCTTGACGAAGTGTTGCTCGAAGGTGAAGCGGCTGTCGATGATGACTCCCAGATACTTCAGGGAATCCCTCAAGGGGACCTCTGCATCTTCAATCCTGACCCTGATGTTAGCCGGTGGTCTTCGGGTTCTGTCTCTTCTGAAGTACATCGCCTCGGACTTAGGGGCGGAGATCGTAAGGCCCATTTCCTTTATCCTTTGAGACACTTCCGCAACGGCGTAGTTTGCAGGCAGTATAGCCTCGCACCAGTCCGCGCCCCCTGCGAGAACGAAAGTGTCATCGGCATACGAAACCACCTTACATTCCTCCGGTAGATCGGCTTCGCAGAGTACCTCGTTGTAGCCTAGGATCCATAGAAAGGGGCCCAGAACAGATCCCTGCGGGACACCTCTCTCCATCTTTCTTGTTTGTACAGTCCCTTCACCGTCCATGTACGTGAGACATCTGTCAGACAGGTAAGAGCGCAGAATACGTCTAAGGTAGATCGGCACCATGATTCTCCTTAGAGCTCTTCCTATACCTTCCCACGGGAGGGTGTTGACGTTAGAGATATTAATCGATACGCCGACCACAACTCCCCCCGTGGAGCCGATAAATTCCTCGACGAAACCACGTATGTCCAGTATTGCGTCTGTTGTGCTTCTATTCTTTCGGAATCCGAACTGGGTAGTGTGTATCCTTGAGCCTCCATATGGGATCTCAATGTATTCGTTAAGTCTAGCCACGATGATCCGTTCGAAGAGCTTAGCCTCCTCATCAAGCAGACAAATTGGCCTGTAGTCTGAAGGTTCAGAGGCAGGTTTCGATTCCTTCCGTAGTAAGACCAATTTGGCCGTTTTCCATATCTTGGGAAATACACCCTGCTTGAGACACAAAGTGAAACATTCTCGAAGGTACTCGTGCAAGGGAGGCATCGCTGCACTCCATGCCTGACTTACAACACCTGACGGGCCAGGAGCAGAACTCTTCGTCTTCATGCGTTTGACTGCCGCCTTTATCTCGTCAAGGGAGACCTCCATATCTGGTATCCAAGATCCTATTCCAGTCTCAAGTAAACTGTCTTGCTCGATCCATCTGGTCTCTTCCTCGACTGGAGGCGGAAAAAGAGCAGTCAGAGCTCTTTCGAGAAACTGAGGGACTCGAGAAACTCCAGGGACTCCGTGTAGGGAATCGTCCAATACCGGAGTTTGGACATAACCAATCGGTAAGCGGTTCCCCATGGATCCTCATTCAGCGAAGATAGAATGTCCTTCCAGGATTTTTCTTTCGCCTTGTGGATAGCAATCCGAAGTTCGCGTTTGGCGGATCTAAAACTCTCTATACGATGTTCAATTTCCTCCTGTGAAGCGCCTCTTCCTCTCGCTTTCTTTATGGATCTCCGAGCTCTCGTTGCAGTTCTCCTTAAATCCGCGATATCTTCCAATCACCAGTGGGTTGTTCTCTTGGGGCGGAATCTAGCTCTCGGCATCGCGTGATCACATGCCTGAACCATCTTTTCCTGAAGCTTAGCGGCCTCCTCATGTACGTCGATTGGCGTCTGCCTGTCCAGCAGTTTCCTTTGCTCTTCCGGCCATGAGCTAGTCAAAAGCGAGGCCTCGAAAAGGTCACGATTTAGTTTTCTCGATGACCACTTTTGCTCTTTGATTTTAGCTCTCTTCTTTTGAGAGTCACTGAGACCAAAACTGAACCTGATGTATAGGTGATCCGATAAAGTGTCCACCTGAAGCACCTCCCATCTGGAGATCTTGATCCGTAGACTTGAAGAAACCCAGGTTATATCTACGATGGTTTGGCCCATGGCTCTTACACAGGTGCTGCTGTTTCCAACATTAGCGCAGCAAAGACCCATAGAGATCGACCAGTCCTCCAGAGCTCGACCTCGCAAGTCCAATCTACTTTCACCCCATAAGGGCGCCTTAACGTTGAAGTCTCCTCCAATTAATGTTGGAAGGTAAATATGGGACTGGAGATGATTTCCCAAGGAGTCCAGGAATTCCTCGAAATCCGTTAGTAAGACATTTGGAGATATGTAAACGCTGGTCACAAATAGATCTCCCCATTTTGCAGTAACAAAGCCGTTTCCTGCATACACCTTTATGAAGGGAAGAGAGTGTAAGCCTCTCCTCCAGTGGATTGCTGCGTTCCCCAGCAAGTCACCAATCCAGTAAAGGTGATCAGGAACTCTGTGTGGCTCCGAGATGAGAGCCAAACCGATATCAAGATCAATCATTGATTGCGCAAGTAAGGCTTGTGCGTTTCTAGCCCTGTTCAAATTACATTGAATGACGTTGTTAGGCATCACTGGGGCGTACGGCGGTATTGCCTTCCGTTGTTCTAAGGCCGTGTTTGTTATCCACGAGGTGGTTTCCGCGGATTCCTCGCATTCTAGCGTCCAATCTAACGGGGCTGGAGATCCCGTGTCAACAGGAGGAGAGGAACTTTTCGTCTGATCTTGCGCGTCATCCATAGGCTGCGTGTCGTAGAGAGGTTGTTTCTCGTTGCCAATCTGAATGCCATCATCCAGAGATTCAACCTCGATATTCTCAATGTTGTCCCTAGCGGGAGAATGTCTACTGTTGTGAGAAGTTGGTAGACTTCCCTTATTCGTTTCACCATCAACGATCGGTGGTGTCGTCGTGTCTTGGGGAACCACACTCAAAATCGCCGTCTTGAAGTGTGTTACCGCACTTTTACTCCTTTGAGAAGTATTTTTAGGTTTGCGTCTCATGGGATCGCAAGCCTTGCCACCCATCCTGTGATTATACGGAGCTCCGTCAGCTTCGCAAATCGAGCATTTGGCCGGATTGGTGCAATTTCGAGCCTGATGACCAGAGCCACCACATCTATAACACTCACGACTCCTATCGATAGTGCTTTTGCATTCCTGCACTACGTGTCCAAAGTCTAGACATCGGTAGCACTGCATTCTTCTTTCAGATAGGAGAGAGATGCGTGCGCAAATCCATCTGGATTTTCTTTTTGTCCGCCAAGGTGTTTGCGATCCTTATCGGGCATTTGACGAGTATGGATCCCAGGCCATTGCGTGATTTAATGATTGATCCCATCTGTATGTCTGAAGGGTTGCATTTTACAGTGTTGGCCAGTACCGTGAGTACGTCCATTGTAGAGATAGACTCGTCTAGATCCATAATTCTCAGCGTACTTGTTTTAATAGGCCGAGTAATTTTAACTTCTTGACTACCTTGAAAGACTTGCTGAAGTTTTTCAGCAAGGTTATCAGCCTTCATCTCATTGTCAGCGCCAGGGACCTCTATTAGGAAGGCACCTGTTTTGGCCTTGCGCGATCGTAGTTCGGTGATACCGAGCTCATTTATGTTTATATGCTCTCGAGCATGCTTCAAAGTGCTCGCATATTTGTCTTCCTCAGCGACCTGTATTTGGACGACAGAAGTCCTAAGAGGCTTTTTCCTCTTTTAAGTCTCCACTTGCTTAACAGAGAAGGTGTTCCTGTGGGGAAGCTTTTCACCCCTTTTCGTCTCTCTCTTTTCCCTAATGCCAACGACCTTTGACCATGGAATCTCCTCCTGACCAGCTTGTGAGGAACGTTTTTGCGAAGATCCTCTGGAAACTGGAAGGCCAGAACTTGGAACAGGTCGTCTTCTTTTCGCGTTGTCTGCCACAGTTTTCTGTGGTTTGGAGACTGCAGATCTGCAGTCAGGTGGTTGAACGTCCTCGACTCGCAGTGGTATTCTTCCTGTTCCTTGATCTTGCAGGTGCAGGACTGTCCTGTCTCGTATCTTTTCTTCTTGTCATACCAAACTCTTCTTGGATGACTTGCCTTATAAAATCCTTAAGGTTTGAAGCCTCTTTCTGTTCATAAGGACCCTTTACTTCCTTTCCCTTTTGCTGTTGAACAAGCTGGGATTTCTTCTGGTTGTCTTTCACATTCTTGACAGCGTTTCGTGTTTCCTCTTCTAATTTATCTAAAAGGCACTTTTTCATAACTATTTTGCCGTCGTTTACTTCAAACTTTTGGCTGTCAGACAGCAGTTCGTTGTTATGGATACCTTACTTCGTCTGTCTCCCGTTGAACCCGAAGGCCAGTTGGGTGCAGGCCACTCATCCATTGGTGGAAGGTTTAACATGAGTGATGGGGTCACATCTTCATTAACTTCCATGTCATGTACTTGAACATTAGTGTTTGTGACATCTGTTTCTAGCGACAAATTGGTCGATTGACTAGGCCGCAGAGATCTCTTCCTGGCGATCGCTTCATCGATTTCTTTCTCACGTTCCATTATCGCCTTAGACTTGGTGTGATCTTAGACTTAGCGCATTTCTCTTGAGTTCGAAAACCTCTCTTTCGAGGATTGTAACCATTTCTTCCGCTGTTCTGGTTTTGGCTTTTTGCAGCTCAATTTCACCGTGCAATCTCTCTTTTAGGGAAGAGATTTCTTGACGAAGAAGCAAGATTTCTCTACCTGCCGTCTCATCTCTAGTGGCTTCGTTCCTTTCACGAAGCGTCTTCATGAAAAGGATAGTAGCCTGAGCATTCATTTGGAGCGACTTCTTATATGTTCCCTTTAAGTTTCGGGACGTCCTCGCCGCTCTTATTACATCTAACTGATGTTCCTCTACGTTGTTCAGTATGTCATCGGAAGGCATACTCTCAGCCTTCTGTTCGAAAGCATTACTATCCAGCTTCATGGACTTCTTATTCAGAAGTCCCTGTTTATCAAGTTTTCTCATGACACTTTCTCTTTGTAGCTCGAGTCGCCTTTCCTCTTCATCGTTGATCTGCTTTAGGATATCCCGTCTGGAGATGTCCCTTTCAAGACTTCCTTGCGAGAGACTCACTCCTGTCTTTGCAGGTCTTCCTGTGCTCTTCTTGGAGGTCTCAGCGGAGCTTTGTTCCGCCACAAGAGCGGCCTTTTCTGGAGGACCACCACTATCTATTTCATCATCCGATGAGATGACATATTTTTGTGAGCTTCTCGTAGCTCTTTTCCTCTGTCTTTGTTGAGGTATGGTCTTCAAGCGAGGACCTGGCTTACGAAAGAAGCTTCCATCCTTGTTACTGTCTTCGCGGCTACCTTCACTATAATCTGTAAGGCTCTCTAGGTCTTCCTCTACGTACGAGAAGGACATCTCAGATTCCGCTTTTCTTCCAGTCACCGTCTTGGTCTTAGTCGGTGAGTCTTTCTTCTTCGAGTCCTCATCCTTGCCTATGTCATCTCCTGAGGATCCTCCCTTCAGCCGAAGGGGAATATAAAACTTGGTCTTCACGGGTTCGTACCCTGAACCCGAGGGCTTCGCAAGCATATGTTCTCCCATCACCCCTGCGGTGCAGGTGGTGGGTGGCCCGACGCATGATTTAGCAATATGCAACGACAGGGGGGGACCCGGGACAATAGCCCCCCGCATGCCGGTTTCCCGCATCCGAATCGGGACGTTTTCCTCCTTATTAGACTTCATATTTCATGTTTAAGATTAGTGGACTATTTTACAAGCGGTCCACCAGCGCCGGGTTACGTTTTCCTTCGTAGTTGTTCCATCGATGGACGGATGTTGGTCCAAGACTGTCAGTCTGTATTCTCTAAAGAGCAGGGAGATGGACCCGCATAGCGGGGGTGATCCCTGTCCTTAGCTTAGTCCTCTTTATTCTATCTTCTTCCTTGGGAGACTCCTGGGAGATGGACCCGTATAGCGGGGGGTGATCCCTGTCTTCCACTTCTCATTTACTTCCTTCGTTTACTTTAGCTCAAGGCACCAGGCAACAAGAGCAGATCCAGCAGAACCACGCATGGTAGTATAGTCTGTATGTAAATACGTCTGTCAGTCAGTCAGTGCAAGTTCGTCTTGTACTGTCAAAAAGTCCAGTCATCAGTCCATACGTAAGGTCCGCCATCCCCGGGATCCCTCCCCCAGCCAAAGCTGGCAGGAGACGCACCCGGGGACCCAGGCTCAAGCCCGTGCTACCCTGAACGTGGGTCCACAGTCAGCCGCAGCCAACTGCCCCCCGACACCCAGGAGTGGTAGGCAACAACGCGGGTCCCGGTGCAACCCGGTCCCCGCATCGCCACCCCTATGCCATCGTGCAATGAGATAGCCCTGAAAAGGGCTACCTCCCCATCCCTTGACTTGGGGACTATCCACGGCCAGGAGCACCCAGCCGTGGAAGTCCCCACCTGGGGGAGCACCCCCGTCGCTTCTTGACGCCCCCCATGCCGCAGAGACCCTCCCGTCCCCGACGGGACGGGCGAGGGCTCCACAGCATAGGGGACGAAGGCCAGCGAGTGACCTCCCTCCCAGGGCAGGGAACCTCTGTCCCCCTATCGGCGCCTGGTCACCGGGCGTTTGAAGTCGGAGTCGCCTTCTCCTACCGGCACATTGGGGACAAGTCCTACCAGCAGACAAGTCCCCCAGTGATGGGACCGCGCCAGCGCGTTCTCCCATCACCTTGGGGTACCGGACCCCGCGTACAGAGTCTTCCTATTTATCGGAAAACTCCGTACTTTGGGTTGTTAGCACCCGGAGTCCCTCAAGGGACCTCCGGATGAGCTCTGGCACCACGACAAGGTCGCCCAAATCGCCAGAGCTACAACGCCATCTATTTCAAGACGGCGGCCGACGGCGCAACTACTTCTAAACGTAATTTCTGTTCTGTTGACGTTCCGATCCTCGCATAGATCGTGATTTCTATTTGAAAAGGAATATTTTTGTCTACGCATTTAATCTTGGTTCCGCAAACTCAGGATTGTTCGTACAAATCATTTCAATACTGCAAGACGCTTATTTGCAATCTGCGATCTCTAAAACTTTTATATTAAGTGAATGTTAACCTCAAGTGACAGCTGTCTGACACGTGTCAGAAAAAGTGAATTTTTTTCCGATTTTCTAGTGAAATTAGGGTTTCCAGTATAGTTTTTTGTGCGTACTTTTATTTTGTAAAAGGATTTTGCAATCCGTAAAGCCAATTCAGATCTTTCTCTTTAAATAGAATATCATGATAAAACAGGACGACTTTAGCATCCCCTTAATCATCAGGTAGAAAGATTCTAGCAGCAAGAAGAAGTACAAACAAAGAGGTTGGAGCATAGATGTTCAGCTCAAGAGCAAGGGGTTGAAGAATTCTTCTTACAAACAGTAAAGAGAGGTGCAGACGGTAAATACATCGTACATTTGCCTAAAGATGACACTGTTATACTAGATGACTCAGAAAGCACGGCGATCAAAAAATTTCTGGCAATAGAGAAAAAACTCAGTCAACAGCCACAATTAAAAGAGGAATACCATCAGTTTCTGAAAAAGTACAAGGAATTAAGACACATGTCATTAGTTACATCTTCGGATTATAATACAACGAAGGAAGTATTCTATTTACCTCATCATCCAGTGATAAAGAACGATAGTGTGACAACAAGATTAAGAGTAGTTTTTGATGGTTCTTCGAAATCGTCAACAGGAGCAGCATTGAATCAAAGGCTATTAAGTGGACCTAACCTTCAACAAGATTTGTGGAGCATAATACTAAGATTCCGATTACATCAGCATGTAATAACAGCGGACATCAAAATGATGTTTAGGCAGACATGGGTAGCAGAGAAAGATAGAGATTTACAAAGGATCGTATGGAGGCAAGATCCAACAGAAGCTATTCAAACATACATCTTGAAAACCATAACATACGGAACAACTTCTGGTTGCCGTACTTGGCAATGCGTTGCCTACGACATCTTGCGACACAACCGGAAGCTATCACGAAGCCGGCAGCCGCAGAAGCCTTGATGCAGGATTTCTATATGGATGACGTGATAACAGCCCAGCATCCGAGAATGGATTAAAATGGATTGGATTTTGTCTATTCGAATTCGTATTTTAAACAGATCTAAACAGATTTAAACAGTAGTTGTTTTTATATGCTTCAAGACGAAAGCAGTGCATCTCGAACTGGTGAGCAGCCTGACTATGGAAGCCTTTATGGCAATATTTCGACACTTTTGCGCCCGACGTGGAACGTGCATGCACATTTACTCGGATAATGGCACTAATTTTGTGGGTGCATCAAAAGAGTTGAAAGAAATATATGAGTTTCTACGCAAAGAAAAGGATCAGATCGCATCACAGTTAGCTGTACAAGAGATACAGTGGCATTTTATTCCACCACGTTCGCCACATTTTGGAGGACTGTGGGAAGCTGCGGTCAAGAGTGCAAAAAGATATCTTAAGATCGCTATGAAAGAATTACTTTTTACGTTCGAAGTATACTATACGCTATTAGTTGAAATCGAAGATGTGTTAAACAGTAGACCTTTGACAGCCTTATCAGCGGATCCGAATGACTTAACACCTCTTACACCGGCGCATTTTTTAATTGAAGCACCTTTGCAAGGAGTAGCAGAGAGGAATTACCTGGAGACGCAACTAATCATCTAACTAGATGGCAGCATATTCAAAAAATACGCCAGCATTTTTGGCAACGATAACAGAAAGAATATTTACACCAGTTGCAAATTAGAACTCGCTGACAAAGGGGAGATAATCAATTAGAAAAGGGTGATTTGGTATTATTAATAGAAGATAATATGCCACCATTAAGGTGGTTTGGTCAAAATCAGTAATGTTACAGAATCTTTTGAAATTTTCATAAAAATTAAATAATATATTAATACACAGTTTTGTTGAAGCTCAGTGACCTTTACCGTGTAGTTTTCGAGATATTCCTCTTCAAAGTTCACTGTTTTTCTGCATATTTAGCATTGCGCTTATGGCCGCTGCGACCGAAAAACGGACAACTTGAAATATATTCTTTAATAATTGTTGATGCACAATAAGGATTTAGTTCAAAAACAAATCAAAATTACTTCAGTGTTCAGGGATCGTAATTCTTCAAAGACGATGTGATTAACCGTACGGTTGCAGAGTATTATTAATTGAAAAATAGTAGTTGGTTGTACATTCTTCCTCACCGTGAGCGATACAGAGGACGTGGCAACGTTGCAACTGTTGTGGAGTACGGCGCACCGATCATTTCCCCGCATCGTCTGTTCATGCGGGGTTGCCACATCTCGAACTGTGAAAAGGCTACGTTTATCAAAATAATACCGTTTTTCTTGAAACTTCTATTATTCCCAAATATTCATGTTTCGAAATAAGCAATATTATTTAAAAACGGGCCCTTTTATTTTAGTGAAAACAATTCCTATCTTCTTTTAAATATAAAAATGAAAAGATATTACTTTGACTAGCATCGTGTACCAAACCACCTTAATATGGAGCCTTGGGCGTACTGAAGAAACATATCCGGGTCATGATAAAATAGTCAGAGTAGTGACCATTCATACTGCAACAAGAATTTTTTTAAAAACCTCAAAAAGAATTTGTGCCTTACCCAAAGATTAAATTTTTTTTATTTTGTTTATCTAATACTTACTACTATAATATACATATTTACTACTTATATGTTATTAATATATCCCTTAGGGAACCTGAAGTAAGGGATCTGTCGGCTATAGATATAGCTTTTAAGTTTTATTAATTAATTTGTGTTGAAAATGTTCTTTCAAGGGAGAGCGGCATGTAGAGAATTGTCTCCTTTATGTTTGTATCGTTGCGTTAGTTGAGGAAGAGGGGGCTCTTCATTCTAGTTCGGGTTAGTTCGTCTCGTGCGTTCGTTCATTCGTTATGCATTCGTTGTACAAGACGACATCTTGAAAAAGAAGCACTTTGTGTAGAAGCGCTTTTTGGTAACTGTAACGGTAACGTAGTTACATTGTTTTGTGTGAATGGCCGTGCCTCGCGTTATGATGTTGCGAAGGCTGGCCCCACGCGTTTTCCCGGTATGTGTCCTCTCGGGAAGCGTGGTCGAGGAATATGTATTCCTCTGCAGTTAAATAGGCTGTCGCCCACAACGGATTTGCGGCCACTAATTATTGATGGGACTGCGGAAGGATCTTCCAAATGATACACACGGCACTTAAAGATTTACTTAACTTTATTATACTGCACGCGCACGTTGCTGCTGCGAGGATCGTAATCGTAACGGTAACAAAATGGTAATGGCAGGATCACGCAGGACTCGCGCGAAGAGAGGGAACGAACGGCGTTCGAAGATAGCCGAAGAGCCGTGAGCGCGCCGCGAACGCTAAGAAAGTGCTGGCAGCCGTGGTCAGCCACGCTATTGGTCAAAAGACAACGCGACCGGTAAATATGGCACGCGCCAACTTTACAAATACCGAACATACATTTTTTGGATAACGGTAACGAAATTTACAGTTACTTTTATCATTACTTTGCATACGATTGGACACGTTATTAATTACTATAGCTATAAATGCGGTTGTAGAACATTGAGTGTTTTTATTTGATACAGGCGTACTAGCTACATTTAATTTAACTTAATCTAAACATCGTCACAGTATAAGTAAGTACAATAGTTTCACTCCGTGTTGGTACCTTTGATCTATGTGTCCTACAGTCAGCCATGTTGAAAATTGTGCGAGGCGCTTTGTTTGAATATCAATACTAAATATGGTAATAAATATACCAAATATACTACTGCTGATACTAAAAATTTATAGTATACATTACGTGCATTATAGATTTTTAGCACTTTAGATGTTTTATAGGTAATGAAAATCGAAATATAACCTTATACAGGGTGTTATTAATCGAGCGAATCACCTATCATGAGCAGGTAGAGTAGACCGAACTGAATCGAAAAGTCCTGTACCATTTTGAGATTGCAGCAATAGTTAACGAGACATTAATTTTTAAAGATTAGCGCGTCCGTTCGACCTACCACACCATTGAACGTACGCCTACAGAACGCCCCGATGGGCGTGCGGGCCGCGGGACGCTGCGGGACGGCCTGGCAAGCGCGCCGTTCAAGTCATGACGTTTGGGGGCTATCGGCGGTGTGCGCGGCGCGGGCAGCGGTGCGCTTGTCAACCAATCCCGACTCTTCGCGCGACTAGCCATCGCGATAGCGAATATTCGGCGCTTCAAAAATTAATATTTTGACTGCGAAAATTGGGGAATGATCGAAATCTTTTTGAGAACTCATTTAGTTCGCTCTAAAGCGTGTATACGTGTCCGTGTACATACAGAAAAATATTATAAATATGAATCGTTTTAAATAAATAAGTGTACTATTTTAAAAGGGTATTTGATCATTGTACCGACAACGTTCATTAATAAGATAGAGAGGATTAAACTGAGTCGAAAAGCCTTTTACCAGTAATTTGTAATTTTCGCAATAGTTAACAAGATATTAATTAACTAAGATATTAATTTTCAAGAATTTTTCACTCAAGTACTATCAACTTTACAGAAAAACAGCAAGAGACAAAAATTGTTTATTTTCTTTTCATAAAATTCTAGAAATTTTTTCATAATTTTTTATCAACCTTCTTAGTGCTGCATTTTTTATTAACAACTGTTTTTATCAAAATGAGAAAATACGGTACTAAAAAATTCTGAAAAAATTCCCAGAGCTTTATGAAAAGAAAATAAACAATTTTTATCTCTTGTGCTGTTTTTCTGTAAAGTTGATAGTACTTGAGTAAAAAATTCTTGAAAATTAATATTTTAGTAATTAATATCTTGTTAACTGTTGCGAAAATTACAAATTACTGATAAAAGGCTTTTCGATTCAGTTTAGTCCGCTCTATCTTATTAATAAACGTTGTCGGTACAATTATCAAGTACCTTTTTAAAATACACTTATTATTTATTTAAAACAATTCATATTTATAATATTTTTCTGTATGTACACGGGCATGTACACGCTTTAGAGCGAACTAAATTGAGTTCTCAAAAAGATTTCTATCATTTCCTGATTTTCGCAGTCAAAATATTAATTTCTGAAGCGCCGAATATTCGCTATCGCGATGGCTAGCCGCGCGAAGAGGGGATTGGTTGGCAAGCGCTCCGCCGCCCGCGCCGCGCACACCGCCGCTAGCTCCCAAACGTCATGACTTGAACGGCGCGCCTGCCAGCCTATCTCCGCGCCTCGCGACCTCCGCGCGTAGAGAGCGATTGAGAGGCGTACACGCTTGGCAGTAATAGGCCGAACGCGCTTATTTGGTTATATTTAAGGTCTAATATCTCGTTAAATATTTCGTCAACTGAAAAGTGATATCAGGAGACGCGGTAGCGTCTCCGGCCATGTTAAAAAAAACTGTGAGACGCTACAAGTCTCTTATCCCGAGCCATCAAAGTCCATTATTGGGAGGTGCATAACTATTAAAATATATAAAATTTTGAATTGAACGTCATATGTCCTGAAAAGCGGCATCGCCACGAGTAATTCGAGACAAAAAAATTTTAAATCGGTCAAGCCGTTCTGGAGATACAAGCGGTCGAAAAGTGATGATTTTAATGAAAAATTAAGAAACGTCTCCTTCTCTGTCTGTGTGTCTGTCTGTCTGTCCGTCAGAATTTAAAAATATCGTTGACGGATAGTGAAATGTTACTTTTTAACATCCTCTTTTACATTTCACTCGCACCTCCACCATCTTTGGCCCACAAGACCTCCTCCACTCGCCTCACCCCCTCCCTCACCACCAACCCCCACCTCCTCTCTCTTCTGCTGTAATTCAATCTTTTTCGTTATTACAATTTTTTGACATCCTCTTTCACCTTTCACTCGCACCTTCACCATCATCGGCTCATCGGACCTCCTCCACTCGCCTCCCCCCCTCCACCCACCATCCACCTCCACCACCCCTCTCTTACGCTGTAATTCACTCTTTTTCGTTATTACAACTTTTTGACATCCTCTCTCACCTTTCACTCTCACCTCCACCATTTTCGGCGCACCGGACCTCCTTCCTCCGCCCCTTCCCCTGGTACCACCACCCATCCCCGTCGCTACTCTATTTCACCGTATTTTCACTTTTTTCGTTATTACAACTTTTTGACATCCTCTCTCACCTTCCACTCACTCCTTTACCATCTTCGACCCACCGGACCTCCTCCACTCGCCCTTCCACCTCCC
>NW_017280312.1:132236-133670 GCF_001594065.2 Cyphomyrmex costatus
AATAATAAATTCCTCAAGGGCGAATGAGAGTGCAGCGTTGATCTTGATACGCAATAAATAATAACTCTTATTATTGAATTAAATTGACAAATATCATTTATTCAATAACTGACAAAACTATACGTTTCGACTCATATAGAGTCATCTTCAGTACATATTTCCAAATTAAATAAATTAGAATAATATTTGTGAGGCACATCACATCAAATTGGCAGAAAAGATGTTATATTCTGTTAAAGAGTAACAAGAACCAATTATTATAAATTAATACAAATTTATTATTTAAATTTAAGTGACATACCTCACAAATCACAACGAATCTTAATCAATGATTAAAGTTGTATAAGTTAAAATATAATTATAGAATATCATAATTCTTCACTTATAATATGAAACGAACATGACGATGTCCTGTCATTATCACGACTAAATTATCATCTTATGTATAATATAAGTTATTAGGGAAAAACAATAAGTATAAACAAGTCTAAAGTGTAATGACCTAAGCTTTAAAATGTATAATAATAAGGCTAGTTCTAATTAAAAGAAACAATATAATATATAAAATTTTTAATAAAATTAATGATTAATGATTATTTTTCATTTCATTTAACATTAGCTTGTAATTATGATGTAAACCTTCCGTGTCATTACGTTTATTTAAGCCATTATCTTGTAAATGGATGTGTATGCATTCCGAAATTAAACGTCTATTTAAATATCTTTCTGAATCTAATACTTCAACGCTATCCCACTTAAAATCATGTCCATATTCTAGTCTATGTTCTGTAATGACTGATTGTGAGTTGGTATTATGATTAATGTAATTCTTATGCTCATTAATTCGTGTTTTTAATTTTCGTCCTGTTTGTCCAACGTAAGTTGCATCGCAAGAATCACAGGAAATTTTGTACACAACATTTCTCTTTTTTCCCCTTAGGTAACAAATCCTTGTGTACTCTAATAAAATTATTCATTTTATTCAACCCAAAATAAGCCATTTTTGCGTTAAACAAATTACCGACTCTCTTGAAGGCTTCAGAGATTGATGGAATATAAGGAACCAAAAATCAACTCTGTTTTGTAACTAAATTATCATTATTGTCTTTTATATTATCATTCTGTTTTTTTATTAAAGTCTCTAATCTATAATTGATGGAGTTAAAAATGAAATCTAAAGGATAGTCATTGTTAGGAATATTAAGATTCCTGAAAAGGTCCTTTGTTTGCTTCAGATGGGAGGAAATTTTTCTCTTCCGGTAATTATTAACAAATTGATACTCTGAAATTACAAGCAATTATTTTTTATTGTACGGTCTAGTATAAATTTCAAATTAAATCTCAATAACCAACTTTTATATTTTGTGCACTAAGAATAACATATTGCAGTTATTTTCTAGAAAACTGTAATATACAAATTCTAATCTGTTTTAC
>NW_017280312.1:137330-139245 GCF_001594065.2 Cyphomyrmex costatus
GGGTGACGTGCGACTCGTGTCCGCCCTTGCACATCAAAACAATCCCCAAGGCTGCTTTCACTAACCGTGTAATATTAACGCGTCAATTTTACATATTTATTCTTTATTCGTCAAACGCAATCGCATATACTATAAAATAAAATTATTAAATAAATGTAAAACAGTTGCTTTTCATAGTAATATATTATGTGCGGTGCGGTGTTGTGAGAGAGACAGCGAAAGCTAGACGTAGGGTGCGTTCCGAGTCGCGCATGAAGCACGTGGACTGCAATACTGATGCACAACACTTTGAAATTGTTCCGTTTTTTCAATGCGCGCATAATACGCATGAAGCGCTTATGAATTCGGACCGGTTTCCTGTGCGAGCTATGCGAGTTCAAGATGGACGCTATACAAGACGTCAATAAACAATTTTTAATAATTGTGTTCGATAGCTTATTCATGCCAATTTTTAACAAATATAAAAACTATAGATAATTTCAAAAGAGTTATATTCAAGTACGAATTATTAAGATTAGATAGAAACAAAGAAACTATTACCATGTAACGTTATTTATGACAAGGATGTAATTATAAAAAAAATAAGAATATGATTATCGAATAACTGATTTTCAACTGTTTATTTTACGTGGAAGGAATATCTATATATATGTCGTAGAGATGGGCACAGGAAGCTAGTAAGTAAGACTTGAATATCCTCCTTGATAGACAGCACGACGACGGGAGTGCAGGAAACTATAATAATCTATGGGATAAAAACTGAAAAGCAAAGTACTTACAAATAATCAGCAAATTTACAAGGCTTCCAGCCGCCAAAATATCCGCAGAAATTGCCACGGATCGTAACCTCGGTTTGAGCCTTGAGTGCTTACGTGAACTTACTCGAGTTCATCTTTCTTTAGCATTCTCACAGGTACCTGGAGGATCAAAATGCTCACTCCCACCATTGTGGGATCGTTGTACGTCTACCTCGTAGAACGTATGCTTCTCGAACATCGAGAATCTTCTCTACATTTCGGTCGCTATTATATAGCGCTTAGGCTACTGCCTCACTTTATCATTACACAGGCTACGAGCCTCACTTGAGCTAAAGCTCCTCGCGCGGATTATCAATCAATCGACGTTCACTCGAGAACGTATTTCTAACTACAGAAATCACAAGAACTCGAAGTGCCGGCCGGCGTCTTAACAAGATGGCTAACGAATGTGCAACGACCACACGACGACGAAGCGTAGACAAAGAAACAAGGCGTTCAGCGCCTCGCTCGGTCTTCCCGAGCATCACTTGGTTAATCGATCATAACGGTCGTCGAGTTACCGACCAACAACATGTGCTCACTGCCGTGCGCACGACCTTTAACTCTAAACAAATTGTAATGGCGAAAGAGAGGGGTGGTGGGGGTGGTTGGTGGAGAGGAGAGGGAGGGACGGGTGGAGGTCCGGTGGGCCGATGATGGTGAAGGTACGAGTGAAAGGTGAGAGAGGAAGTCAAAAAGTTGTAATAACGAAAAAGAATGAATTACAGCGGAAGAGAGGGTGGCGGGGGTTGGTGGTGGGGGGAGGAGGGGAGGCAAGTGGTGGAGGTCCGGTGGGCCGATGATGGTGAAGGTGCGAGTGAAAGGTGAGAGAGGAAGTCAAAAAGTTGTAAAACGAAAAAGAGTGAATTACAGCGGAAGAGAGGGGTGGCGGGGGTTGGTGGTGGTGGAGAGGGGGAGGCAAGTAGTGGAGGTCCGGTGGGCCGATGATGGTGAAGGTGCGAGTGAAAGGTGAGAGAGGAAGTCAAAAAGTTGTAATAACGAAAAAGAGTGAATTACAGCGGAAGAGAGGGGTGGCGGGGGTTGGTGGTGGTGGAGGGGGGGAGGCAAGTAGTGGAGGTCCGGTGGGCCGATGATGGTGAAGGTGCGAGTGAAAGGTG
>NW_017280312.1:142713-147096 GCF_001594065.2 Cyphomyrmex costatus
ATATTTTCTATGTTGAATATGTACCACGAAAAGTAACTAATAGATCATTCAAGGTGCAAATTCAAAATGAACATACATACATATAAGTAAAACAGATTACAATTTGCATATTACAGTTTTCTAAAAAATTTCTGCAATATGTTATTCTTAGTGCACAAAATATAAAAGTCGGTTATTGAGATTTGATTTAAATTTTATTTAATTTATACTAGCCCGTGCAATGAAAAATAATTGCTTGTAATTCCAGAGTACCAATCTGTTAATGACTCGGAAAAAGAACATGGCGGCCATATAAGATATATTGTAGTAAAGAAGAATAAAGAAAATAAATACAATACTAACCGCTAATTTACTTTTTACTACAATATATTTGATCGCACCAATAACAGCGGATATACTCTCATTAGCCCCTTTCATTCTTGTTATTTGTATTAATTTGTTACACTGCATTCAATAACACAATATAGATTAATATAGATTATAATATAGACAATATAGATTATAATATAAAATAGTAAATACTCCATATATCAGTGAAAACATTTATATTCATTTATGTAAGTATGAATAAACCACTAAACCTAATTAAAACTATTTCTATATTTTCTATTAGATGTTATCTATTAATTTGATATATATCCAATATATTCATTTATTTGATATTCGATATTTTCGATATTCTTGAGCCGAGAATATTGAGCTTGGAAAAGTAATATTATCACGTATCAAAATTTATTAAGTATCAATATTGTCTTGATATCGTCTTGATTTCGAGATAAGACAAGGCAAGAATCTTGATGTCTCGAATATTGCGTGCATCACTACTCGCGCCCGTAGCGCAATAAACAACTAATCCCCACTCGTTACATAATGTACTATTGTATCAAAATATTTGATTTACTGCTAAAAGTATAGATTAAGTAAAAATATAGCTGTATTATAATAAAGAGATTATATATATTTCTTAATTTTCCTGTCAACATCTAACATATATTGTGATTCAGATAGTCCTATACAATCCTATATAATCTTCTAGTTTTCTACAAAGTATAATATAAAAAAATTCCTGAAATATTTTAGCTGTCAACTGCTGTAGCGATCCTGAAGTTATCTTGACAGCTGAGAAATATATACAGTACCATTATTTCAGGAATTATTTTTTACTTCTATCTTCTATGTGATACATCGGACTTTAATTTGGACATTACACCTTAGTATACTTTATTAATGTATAGTTTATTTGCGCTACTATCATGGATGTTATTTAATTTTATTTTTAATTGTTATTCTTTTATATTAATTTAATATGTACTGAAGAGGATTTTAACCGTAGGTCAAAATATATATAAGTTTCATTACAAATAAATTAAACGATAAAAGACTCTTTATGTAAAAATAATTAAGCAATGATGAAGGACAATTCAGAGTCAAATCATAATTCGAATTGCCTCCGCCTTCCGCTGTCCCCGTCACTTCACCGCGCGGTCCAAATGCTGCACGATGCTCGAGGGACATTTAATCTACGCGCAGAGCGGTGAGGGGGACAGCGGAAGGCGGAGGCGATTAGAAAATTGATCGAAAGTTGCATACGCACTTTATGTTTGTTTACTTTGTACTGGCACCTTTATTAATAATATATCAATTACTTTTCATAGTAATATATTATTATTAGATAAAAAGGTTTAAATTTTTGAGTATCTTTTTTGAACATGGCTTGAACTTTTCATTTTTATGTAAACTTATACACGCATACTGTTGGACTTGAAACACAATTACAAACTAAAGCTAAAATAATAATATCACAATTAAATTGACTATATTGCAAAGAATATTACTTCAGCCTGAATAATTTCTTTACTTCTCTCGGCAATCCATGCGATATATAATTATTTTTGTAGAATGCAAAATTCAAAACGTAGATAGCTCCTTTATACATGGACAACTTAAAAAGTTTCTTAAGTCAGAAGAAAAACATTTTTTCCAAAAAGTTTCATTTTATTTTTCAATATAATCTCCTTTTAATTCAATACACTTAGTCCAGTTATGCTCCAATTTTTTCAAGCCGTCCAAAAAGTACGATGACTGAAACTCTGCAAAATAGACATTTGTGGCGGCGATGATCTCATTCAACGCGAATTTCTTTCCTCCGAGCCAAACCTTCAGTTTGGAAACAAAAAGAAGTCGCATGGGATACTCTCCAAATCTGGAGAGTATGGTCACAGTATGGTGGATGAGGCAGTAATTTGTATCGTAATTCAACTTTGTGGTGGTAATTGCAGATGAATGGAACGATGCGTTGTCGTGATAGAACTACACTTTTTTTAGCCAAATAAGATCGTTTTTCCTTCAATTCTTCATTTAAACGACCCAACAAGGCGTATATTTTTCCGTAATCGTTTTTCCTTTTTCTAAGTAGTCGATGTGGATGATGAATAGAATCCCTTTAGAATCCCAAAAAATAGTGACCATGACCTTCCCAACCGATGGAACTGATTTAACTTTCTTCGAGGCCGGTTCACCAAACGAAGTCCATTGCTTCGATTGTTGTTTTGTTTCGGGTGTGTAATGGTGAATCCATGTTTCGTCCACGGTCACATATGGACAAAAAAATTCTCGCGGATTGCGCTTAAACAGATCCAAACACTCCTTAGAGATGGTCATACACACGCGTTTATTCTCCACCATATGCAAACGCGGCATCCATCGCGACATCAGCTTTCTTATGTTCAATATTTCATACAGGATATGAATACTCGTTCTTCTGAGATGCCTACCATCTCTACTATCTCGCAACTTCAAACGGCGGTCACACATAACAATATCGAGTTTATTGACCATTTCTTCGTTGGTAGCAATTTTCGGGCATTCATTGCGTGGTTCATCATCGGTGTTGATACGACCACGTTTAAATTCGTTTACCCAAAAACTGATGGTTGGTAATGAAGGAGTAGATGTGCCATGAATCTTCTGCAACTCTGCTTGAATCTACGTAGCTGTCTTCCCTTTTAAAAAATAATATTTTATCACTGCACGAAAGTTTTTTTTATCCATTGTTGAAAAAATGTTTGACTTGCTTTGTTTGACTGCTCATAACTAAATGACTAATGGACGCAATTGTTTGAAAATTTAACAGCAACCATAAAAGATAATGTACTTTTTGGCTATTGTATCTTTTTTGCGATTCGCGCGCTATCTCTGTGTGACTTAAGAAACTTTTCAAGTTGCCCACGTATATCAATCGCTTTATCCTCTATGTAATCGCGAACATACATATTAAGGCACGCATACACTCTCAGATTATCTGCGCTACCGATAAAGCTTCGCTACTCTATTAAATGCTCAACAGAGCAGTCTCATAGACTGTCTCCTTATGACCTTATCATCATGCACTTCCTCATAGCTTACGCCTGAACATGGATTGCAATCAAGAAAGCCTACCTTGTAGAATGCACTTTCAAGTTTCGGTTACTTAACATAACAATTTAAGTTGAAAGCAAACTTGGCTATGCGCTTTGTACCACAGAGCAGCTTCTATATATATATGGGACAATCTACGTCATGTTTACCCCTCATCTGTCCAAAATTTGTTTGCGCGGATTTTAATGAATAAGGGCGAAAAATGTTCGTCTTTAAAAGAGCTTTCGAATGGTATGTGGCATATATGCGGAATTCAACAGTACGTCATAGATATGGCGGCTTAAAGAGATAAATTCAAAATTTCTTACCCAACATGGGCATATAAGAAAGTGAAAAATAAGTACACTCATTTGAAACTCGCTATTCGGGAGTTTCTGGAGTCGTTGATTACGAATCTGAGCCTGAAATTTTGAAATTTAAAATTGCAAAGCCAATATGGCAAATGCAAATATGAGGAGCGGAAGAAAATGCAAGTGATCTGAAAACTCTTACTAGGAGGTTTTTGGAGTCGGTGATCACGAACTTGTAGCTAATATGTTAAAAAACAACAGATAAACCGTGTTAATTACAATTCTACCCTTAGCATTACCCAGAGATGACGGCGTGGACGTGGTAGAAATTCATCTCCTTCGGGGTGCTGTATTTTCGTGAGTTCCCCTTGCCTCTCACGCTTCGGTGTTTTTGTTTTCTTTAGTTGTACTGTAGAGTGTTCAATGGTTGCTCACTACCAGAGTATTTCATGTACTGTGTTAGCTCTCTGGGTAATGCTAAGGGTAGAATTGTAATTAACACGGTTTATCTGTTGTTTTTTAACATATTAGCTACAAGTTCGTGATCACCGACTCCAAAAACCTCCTAGTAAGAGTTTTCAGATCACTTGCATTTTCTTCCGCTCCTCATATTTGCATTCGCCATATTGGCTTCGCAATTTTGAATTTCAAAATTTCAGGCTCAGATTCGTAATCA
>NW_017280312.1:149592-151707 GCF_001594065.2 Cyphomyrmex costatus
CAGCGCTCCGCGTAAGCCCTACTCCCGACACTACGAGTCTAGTCTTATCTTAGTAGACGAGAGTTTTAATAATTTATAAAAGTTCGATTTTCCTTAACTAATATCCTTATGCGAGGCGAAATGTAACGACATGTTCTAAATTATATTAATGTTGTATATTTTAAGTTGGGTTAAAATATTTTATAACTTTATATATTATGACTCTTGGATTTTAGTTTCATTAAGAATAAGAGACAAAAGAAAGAAAAGGAAAAATAAAAGATATTCATCCTCGCATTCGGAAAGATCTTACCATATACTACTACTTAATTATTAGGCATATATGCTATTGTTTAACATTTTTCTAGAAAAAGGCCTTCGAAGGAAAAAGATTATAAAATAGATATTCTTTATCTACGTGACGCATAAGAGTATGCGAGCGTGAGTCATCTGTTGTTTGAATGTTTATAAACTAAGATAGGCCCTTCTATAAAAGGGACGGTTACGAAATATAGATATAATGGAGACAGAATATCTGACTAAGACGAAATACCAAACTAGAAATAAGATAAAGAAAATGTATGAATCATATATTTATAATAATGAAGAAAGAGGGATTTTTAGTGGGATGTAACAAAATAGAACAATTAATTTTAATTGCGATGCAATTTTCACTTTGTTTAATTTAAAAACAGGAACGATTGACCTTTATTACTATATCTTAACTGAACTATCGCGAGATCGCAAATATTCACGACCACGCATTAATCGTATAATATTCTGCGCCGTAGTCACGGAAAGGTAAGGGCGCTGTAAAAATCGTGAAAATAAATCGCCCACGTCGTGCCGAAATTCACTTTAGATTAGAGCAACCGCCACCACAGCCGCCGCAGCCATTGCGCGCCGTTGCAGTTTTCTCTCACGGGTCGTTAGAGACCACGAGTGCATCGCCACGTGCCCTCCTAATAGGATTCAGGGATGAAGAAAAGGGAATGGAAAGCCAGAATACCACCCCCTCTCACAGCACAGGTGAAAGATCCGTGCGCACCGCTCGTTACATGGCGATCCTGCTTAATTTCAACCTCTTCCCCTTCGTTGCAACCTCGTATTTCACCCCGGGCCGCGTTACGCTCGACGAAATATTATCCGACACGGCCTTTCCACACTCTTTTGGGCTTTTATATTCCACGATATTCCCTTTTCGCATCTGGCTGCGGTTCGAATTTGCCCCCTTCACGCCAGCACATCCGTATTTCCGAGTGATTTTTTGGAACTTTATCTCATATTATCCTCTATATTATTCCGTAGGCTTGCCACAAAGATAACACAAACAACAATTGTTACATGGCTCACTTTTTTATGAGTTACTCGGAGAATTTCGGGAGCTCGCCAGGTTGACGAGTGAGAAATGTATGATACTTTTCCTGTGAGAAACAAAATACATACCAGATATTTGTAGATATATGTTATTAGGATTTATCATAAAATTTATATCTTTACATATTGAACATGTACTGTAATAATTTAAGGCCTATATTAACAATTGATCGGTGCACCCTCTCAACGGGGGGAGTATGTTATATCGTAGACTTAATAAGTCATACATATACATATAAATAAGAAAGTGACAATGCCTACTCGAGTCATTGTAACAGGATGTTAATGTTAATTATAATTGTGTGAAATTATGTACCGCGTATGTAGTCCTCCTCGCGACGCTGATGGATTTTCAGCATTGACGCATACGTATTAACTACCGCGGTAATATCACTTTAGTTAAATTGACATCACAATCTAACAAATTTTGATGCTGTAGCATCTTAATTAGATCTTAATAATATGTTGAAAGACATATATTAATATTTAATAATGAAATAATGATAATTTTTAAATCTGTGAAAATCTGTGAAAATAATAAGACTGAGAAGAATATCACAAGTTGGCGTTTCGTCCCGGTTTCCATTACTGGACTCATCAGTAAGGCATTGTAATGGAAACCTACCTTAGACGCCTTGGGGAGATATTAGAAAGAAGTTCTATATAAACAATCACTCATATAATTCAGCACTTGCGAGAATCGGAATGAGTAACTATAGACCTCTGTTGGCTAGTCGACGTAGTGATATTCTTCACATT
>NW_017280312.1:157034-158000 GCF_001594065.2 Cyphomyrmex costatus
GAGTACATAAGAATTCTTTTGAATTAATACTGATCTTATGTGATTCATTTTTGAAATCTAAAAAACTGTTATTTCTATCTCTCACCTAGAACACTATATTTGATTCAAGAGTTTGGAGCACATGTGTGTGAGTTAACCAGTTTTCAATCACGTGTATCTTCATAAGCACACATTTACAAATTATTATTATAATTAGTAACTAATATTGTGAGGATTATACATTATTACCATGAAAAATGACTCATATACTATTGAAGGTGCCAGTTCAAAGTAAACATACATAAAATGTATATTCTTTTGTTGCATATATACGAAATAATAATGATTTAACATTATTATTATAAACATCTAGTGTGCATGTGTTGTTAAATCATTATTACGTATATATGCGACAAAAGGATATATATTTTATGAATGTTCACTTTGAACTGGCACCTTCAATGATATATCAGTTTGTTTTCTAACGTCAAAAGTGTCGATTACATTGCATTACCTTCAGAATTTATTGTACTTTTAGTATTGTAATGTACTACTGCGCTTGTCAACTATTTTGATACCACTCTTATTTAAGGCAACATTATTGTCGACAAGCTTTGCATTAGTCACATCCAAGATTATAGCACTGGCATCAAGAACTTTCAATGTACTCGGACCGAATGTCTTTATATTATTATCGTTTTATGGTATTTCCTCCTCCATCCGAATTGAACACCATTTTGATCAATTATTTCTAAACTATGTACCTGTAAAATATATAAATATTTAAATAATTTCAATTATTTTTTCTCTCTCAGAAATTACATTTATTAGCGTATTTGATTATTGATTATATGTAATAGATTTTATTGGTATAATGTTATTACGAAATTGATTATCAGAACAATCCTTCTTCATGATATTAAATATTAATTAGAATCATAATTTGTAAACGTATACTTATGAAGATATACGTGATTGAAAACTTGT
>NW_017280313.1:0-585 GCF_001594065.2 Cyphomyrmex costatus
AATTTTTCTGTGTGAGAAGGAACAAAAGGCACTGTGAGCCAAGAAGCAGAATCTGAAATGTTTCAATTTTTGGTAGGTTTATCTTTGTACAATATGTTTATTTTTTAACAAATGTTTTAGTCGTTGATTAATTGTGTTAAAAATAAAAGGTAGAGGATAATCATTCTTAAGTAAAATATTCATAATGAAATTGAAGTTTTTATAATGAAACCCAGTATCAGACAGAAGAAAAACTCTAACTGGGTGACTGACAAAATGTCACGTCACAGTGTATACAGTGTGAGAGTATTCTCTCTCTTACTTATTGTCTCATTTTCTTCTTATGCAGCTTCTATTACAAAAGATAGATATTTGCAGTAATAATAATAATAAATTTATAGGGTAGGTTTACGGTACAAATCAAAAAACAATCTATTTTTAGTCCTCAGGCCGCGAAATGAATTTTCGCGTCCCGTATAGAGACCGCGAAATACTAAATGTAAGGCTTAGGCCGAGACATATAAAAACTAGAAACCCTCTAATCAGAGTCGCGAAATAACGTCAATAAGGTTAGGTCGGCGACCATTTTTCAGCAAAAACCGGAAG
>NW_017280313.1:836-2610 GCF_001594065.2 Cyphomyrmex costatus
TTTATTTAATATTTTCATAATAATAATTATTATACTTATTTCCGTTATTTAATTCGGTAGAATTAAATAATTTAAAGAACGCGTATATTCTCACATATTTCATAAAATTATATTTTCTAAAATGACTGGTTGTTCTGCGCCAGACTGCAATAATTCTGAGAATCTGATGAATCAGCGATGGATCTGAGGAAGGAAGAACACAGACATAATGTTTTAACATGCATTTATTAATATAAACTAAAAAGAAATATTTTTATTTAAGCACTATTTCCGGTTTTTACTGAAAAATGTCAGCACCAATCAAATTTGGAAACGTTATTTCGCGACTCTGATTAGAGGGTTTCTAATAAAAACGTGTAAAAGAAAGAGATGGACAAGCTTTTTCGTAAACAAAAAGCTCGACTTTTCGTCCGTAAACACAGTGCGTGGTATGTAAACACCCCATTTACGCATGAATACCGGGAAGCAATCACAGCATGCAAGAAGCATTGAAAATTCATTTAGCGGCCTTTCGACTAAAAAATTCATTTAGCGGCCTTTGGACTAAAAAATAGTATATGTAACCACGGACGCAAATGTATCATTCTCGCTCATGCGACTTTGGCGGCCTCGCTACTCTCGGCCCCAAAGCTCGTATTCGCCGAGAATGATACATTTTGCGTCCTTAGTACATAATGTACTATTAATTTCCATCTTAATCACAGAGACGTCCAAAAATTCTAATTTATCACCTCCAAATTCAATCGTGAATTGGAACCGAGGATGAAAATCATTAAATTTACATAATAATATAATATGTCAATATCAGACGGATCCAACCGCCAGACATACATCATCCACGTATCTATAATAAAAAGGAAGCTCTTTGTTAAACGATATCAAAGCAAGTGTCTCAAGTCTTCTCATAACTAAGTCTGCAACAATAGTAATAATGTAATTTTTTTATTGACCACTTAAACAAATAAAGTGTATATAGATGCTTTTTCGCAGAATAATATGAAGAATCGAATCCAATCATTTTAAGTCGCTAGAACGTTAATCAGTCGGTTAGTGAACGCAAAATGGGGGTTTAACCGCTCGCCTATTAATGAACATATCAATCTGACACATCTATGCGAAATTTTATTTAGTAATTTACTATTAGTAATTTACTTTTTTTTCGTAATATATCCCTTTTACCACATATTTTTAATAACAAACATTATTACAACCAAAATACAGAATAATATTCTTTTTTGCATTCTAAAAGTAAATATATACAAACATTTCAATTAAATTTTTTTCGAAAAAGCGGAGGAAGAAGATGCGGTGCGTCTGGTTCGCCTATCGCTACCGCGTCTAGGCTTCTCTTCTCTTCTTCGCATTCATCGCTCTTTCTAATATTTTACTATAATTTAATTATATCGGCCATTTTCAATGTTTTTTACGTTAATTTTCATCCACATTCTTTTACGCGTTCTATGTTCAAATTTTATGATATTCAAAATCACATTCTATACTTTATTATTATATTAAGACATTTAAAAAGACATAAAATTTTAAAACGGATATTATTTTCAGTATTATTTGCTTAAAAAATAACAAAAATTAATCAATAAAGAATTATTAAATGAAAATTAAATTCATAAAATATAACAGTAAAAAGGAATTGACACTGCAATGACTTGAACTCCATCAGTCTCAAATGTAAAACATGTATGTAAGAAGCGCAGATCTTACAATTAGTCCGATCGACCACGCTGCGTATTCGAGCAATTATGTAGTTCTAGTACTC
>NW_017280313.1:5536-31608 GCF_001594065.2 Cyphomyrmex costatus
ACTAAATTTGACGGTTTAAGTAAAGTTTTTGTTATAATCAAGATATATTCTGCAGTTTTCTTATGAAATAAATTAAAAATAATCAATATAACTTGTTAAATAAAAAAATAATGTAAAGCATTATTAGTAAAAACTGGTAACTTTTACGGAATTACGGCTCCATGGGACATAAGGAGATAAAATACACGTAACGTTACGGAGCAATTCCCAGTTACTTTTTCGGACATCCGATGCGGATTACGGATTGCGGGCTGTATGTGACGGCACCCTTACGCTATTGCGCTGCATGGGTTTGCACCCTAAATTTAAAATACATTTATGTACATTTATGTCTCTAAAATACATTTATGTAATTTGTATACAAAATAGAAGTTTCCTATTCACTGAATGTGCCTAGAATTCTTGAAAAGTGTAATTAAACAAAAACTTCAGCGACAAAAGTTTTTATGCATTTTATGCACCACAGGCGAATCACAAGTTTAAAATTTTTATTTCATTATGCCTTTAATGAATTTTAAGCACCATTAGTGAATATGACACTCATATTTTCTTGCACAAATAATATTTATGTATTTTGGAGAGGCGTGGTAAGTCTCCACATACAATCTTGCAACGGCGTAAGTATTAATGTGTTTTAGGGTCCGCTGGGGAATCACAAGCTTGAAATTTTTATATGTAATAATTAAAACAAGGTAAAGGACAATGAGAGTCAATTCATAAGTAAACAACAAAGCGATTATAACATTAAATCTATAATATGAATTTTTAAAAGAAAAATAATACAATGAAATACTTAGCCGCCAAAACCAGAATGTCCGTCAATATACAACAATATACAAAATCGCTCGATATAAAACTTCGTGACAAGTTTCGACTCTTGGTTTGAGTCCTCTTCAGACGTACAATAAAAATTCTTCATTTCAGCATTGAGACGCAACTCTCACTGACTCCTCGATTACTTTCTTCGTTACGCAACATTGACAATATAGCATGACAAAATCGTATATTGAAACAATGTATCTGTAACTTAGTATGAGAGAAAAAAATCAAAAGATGTAAAAATAATAAAATTAAATTAAAGAAAAAAATAATTAGAGAATATATTGTCTAACTCACCAACGAAAACGAATTGTCAGTTTACAATATAAGTAAAACGAAACAAAAAAAAGTCATAGAGTAAAATGAATATAAAAATAATATAAAACATTTTCTCAAAACTTATTGCAATAAAAATGTAGTATGACACAAATGCGAGGATTAAGTGTACTGACACGTTTAACTATCTTTCGTATACTGTGATGTAACAACAAAACTAAGCAGTGTGTCGATTATCGATAACAAAAGATCAAACCTTATTTACAATGGGAATGTAAGAATCGTGAAGACCTTCAGTGTCCGTATGTAAGTTAAGACTATTTTTCTGCTTTTTAATGTTAAGCATCTCAGAAATTATTCGCTTTCTGTAATTAGGTTCTTCATCTAAAATTTTAACGTCTTCCCATTGAAAGTCATGATCATATTGTAATCTGTGATCCGTAATAACCGAACGGTTAGACGTATTATGTCTAATATGACTACGGTGTTCATTAATTCTGGTCTTCAGCTGCCATTCTCTCATACTAAGTTACAGATACATTGTTTCAATATACGATTTTGTCATGCTATATTGTCAATGTTGCGTAACGAAGAAAGTAATCGAGGAGTCAGTGAGAGTTGCGTCTCAATGCTGAAATGAAGAATTTTTATTGTACGTCTGAAGAGGACTCAAACCAAGAGTCGAAACTTGTCACGAAGTTTTATATCGAGCGATTTTGTATATTGTTGTATATTGACGGACATTCTGGTTTTGGCGGCTAAGTATTTCATTGTATTATTTTTCTTTTAAAAATTCATATTATAGATTTAATGTTATAATCGCTTTGTTGTTTACTTACGAATTGACTCTCATTGTCCTTTACCTTGTTTTAATTATTATTTTCATATAAAGAGTCCTTCAACTTTAATTTTATTTGTTTTATATGTAATTACACTTTTAATGAATTTTAGGCATCTTTGGTGAATGACAACCTTACATTCTGTTGCACAAGTAATATTAATGTATTTTAGAGAGTCCTAGTAATTTTCAAACTTGAAAATTTGCAACGACACACGTATTAATGCATATTACAAACCGCTGGCAAGTCACAACTTTAAAATTTTTATTCCATTACACTTTTCATGAATTTTCGGGACCACTACTCAACATCAAACTTATGTTTTTTTGCACGAATAATATTAATGTATTTTAAGGGATCCTTAGTGAGTGTCGAACGCTAAATTTTGCAATGACAAAAGTTTTCAAGTATTTCATGAACCACTGGAGAATTTGAAATATCGGCCCAAATAGCCAGGATGATTTTGTGGACTTTAAAGTTGTACTGTATTGATAATTTCAATTTCAGATTGAATATTTCTTCCAGATTACAGTTCTACAATATTTTAGAGACCCCTCGTGAGTTTCAAGTTTAAAACTACTTGCGAAGAAAGATTTAATGTATTTTACAGGCCGGTAAAGAATATCAAAATAATTACTTTTCGACAAGCAAAGTTTTAATATATTTTACAGGCAATTAAAGGATATCAAACTAAAAACTTTTTGACGATGAAACTTTTAATATGTTTTGGAGGCCGAAGGTAAATTTCAAACTTACAGCTGTTTTCTGAGTAAAGTCAACTTACAGAGTTGCATAAGAAAGATTGGTTTAGCCGTCCAGGATCATTTCTGGTAGCAACTCCACTTGGTTTCAAGGAGGCAACCAGAAAGTCAGCCACCTCGGAATAAATGTCGACAATTTCATAGCCAAAATTACCCAAGTCCGATGTTGGGATCCCCATCGCTGAGAATTTCACCAACGATACAATACTTTACATCTAAAACCTTCTTTCGAAGACAATTTTACTATCTACACATTACAATAATAATAATGTTACGCTCGCGCGTTCGTTCGGCGGATATCTCTCGCGTCGCGAACGCGCACTCCCGAGCCGCCAAAATAAGCAACGCGTCAGAGATGGAACAAACAAGATATTTATTGAGAACACAGTTCACAGAACAATGATAACGGTAAAAGAGACTCCGAGAGAGAGAAACACGTCCGACAGCTTTGACAGCTTCTCTCAAAGTCGTTAACCCTTTCAGTCACTCATTTTTCTTTTCACTGTATTCGCTTGAAACTCGTTACTCGGGGGTTTTCGGGGTCGCTGAATACGAATCTGGTGTCAGTTTTCCAAAATTCAAAATGGCGGATCCAAATGACGATCGTCACACACTAACACTAACAATTCCCTCATCAGGTAAGTATCGGTTTCAATGAAACAAATGACGATCGTCACACATATACACTGTAGCGATTCCCTCAACAAGGTAAGTATAGAATTCAATGAAACAAATGACGATCGACAAACTAACACTAACGATTCCCTCAACGGGTAAGTATGGGATTGAATAAAATAAATGACGATCGTCACACAGTAACACTAACATAATGGATCCGCCATTTTGAATTTTCTGAAACTGACATCAGATTCGTATTCAGTGACCCCGAAAAACCCCGAGTAACGAGTTTCAAGCGAATTCAGTCAATTTTCAATTTTATGTCCGCCATCTTGGGTCCGCCATTTTGAATTTTGGAAAACAGACACGAGATTCGTATTTAGCGACCCCGAAAACCCCCAAGTAACGAGTTTCAACTGAGTTCAGTGAAAATGAATGAAGAAAATGAATTTTTTCTGGAAAAGGAACATTATTTTTTGTTATCCGTTTGTTTATAATGATTTTATTATTAACAATTTGTGGATCAATTTTTTTAGACTTGTTACAGTATGAGGAACATACCAAAACTAAAAAAAACCTTTCACTCATTGATAAATATAAATTATAAATTTATAAAACTATTAACTAAAAGGTGGCTCGCTGAGCGGCACACTGTGACGCAAAGGGTTAAAACAGAAGCGCGTCCATCACCAGGCAACGCGCTGTTCTTCTATCCGAGACGGCCGATTCCGTGGTATAGCGGGTGACGATTCGGGCGCGTAACACTGCCCTCCCTCTTGTAAATTGTCGTCCCGACAATTGCTCATCCAAGCTACGCTGAAGCTTTCTTCGAAGAAAATTTCGATCTCTCCACCAGTTTCCTGCCCCCTAATGTGCTGCTGTCACAGTTTTCCGGGGCACTAGTTTTCCTGAGATTTCGAGCTCGAGGTCTTCCGAGTTCTCTCTTCCTTCTGAGCAGGACCCCTCTTCAGTTCCCTCCTTGGAGGTTAGCTACGCCTCCGGAGAAACATTTACCGGGCATCCCCTCATCTTCTCGAAGGAAATTCCGGAATCCTCTTGCCTCTTCTCTTGCGCCTTGCGTACTTGTTTCTTCCCTTTTCGGACCAGGGGGGAGGAGATTTTAATTTTGCCGCAGTACCATTGCCCCACAGTCCCCGCCTCGGCATTCGCCCGGCGTCCCGCGGAAAAACTACGGTTCAAAAACCGCGAGCGAGGCGGTCTTCTTAAGAAGAAGAATCCGAAGAGAAAAATTCGAGGAAACTCCTCCTCCGTCACCGATGAAAATTAATGCGGAAAGCCGTCGTCGAAGACCGCCGTCGAAACCTTTGGCCTAAGGTCGTCAGCGTTACCTGTAACTCGAAAGAAAACAATAACGCGAAGCTTATGCCATAAACTCAGAACTAAAATACATCATAGTCCAATATAAAGATACCGAGGCTCCGAAATTTCTTTCATTTACTTTAATTAAATCAATTGCCTCTCCAAATAAGGTGCCAGTCTATCTAAATGAACAATTTTATTCTTATGCTTATTCGACTTGCGGATACAATAAACCACGTCACTAAGTTTTTTTACTACGCAATAAGGGCCCTCCCAGCTACACTGCAATTTGGGAGCTCTCCCTCTCACTCTTCGAGGATTGTAAAACCAAACTTGTTGCCCATCTTCGAAATGAATTCGCCTGTCTTTCTGATCATACCAGGATTTTGTTTGTGAAGATTTTATATCTAATCGCCTTCATACGTCTTCATGAATTTTCTCTAATTTCCTTTTTACTTTACTGGAATAACCTTCTAATGAAAAATCTGTTTTTTCAACATCAGGTGGGTTACCGCGTAACAAATCCATTGGCAATCTGAGATCCTTCGCAAGGTAAAGCTCCGCTGGAGACATTCCAGTGGCCTCATGTCTAGAAGTCCTATATGCTAGTAAATATAGTGGGATCCATTTATCCCAATCTTTCTGATTTTCCGATATAAATTTCGCTAAATAATTCGAAATTGTGCGATGCTGACGTTCCACCTGTCCATCCGACTGTGGGTGGAGAGGGGTCGTCCTTGTCTTTTTAATCCTTAATACATGCGACAACTCACGGAAGACTCGTGATTCAAAGTTCCTCCCTTGATCAGTATGAACTTCTAGGGGAACTCCATGCCTGGAAATAATTTGATTTAGAAACTCTTCTGCAATAGTTTTAGATCTAACATTTTTTAAAGGAATAGCCTCTACCCATTTGGAAAAACAATCTACAACAACTAACAAATACTTATTTCCGGAGGAAGTTACGGGTAAAGGACCAAGAACGTCCATCTGGACTCTTTCGAAAGGCGCCTCAACGTTATAAACCTGCAAAGGAGACTTTCCTTTCCCGGGAGGACCTTTTCTTGCTGTACATTCTTTACAGGTCTTACACCATTCTTCTACATCCCGTTTACACGTTGCCCAATAGAAACGTTTTCGTAATTTGTCCAACGTTTTATTGATACCGAAATGCCCTCCCGTAGGGGAATTATGTTCCTCCTCCAGAATTTGTTTGACTCGACTTTTAGGTATTATTAGTTGAAAAATTTCTTTTTTTAAATTCGGGGCTTGCCATTTCTTGAAAAGAACGCCATCCTTTACAGTTTACGATTAAAGCGTCCCAATAAGACCAATAGACTTTGGTGGAAATATCCTTCGCCGCTACTTCCTGCCACAGAGGACGTCCCTCATTTGCTTCTTTTCTAGATAAAAACAAGGAAACAGAAGGATCCTCCAATTGTTCCTCATGCCAATCCACGGAATTTCTTTCTTCCAGAATTATTCTTCCAACTAATTTTTCTTGCTTGGAAATATCCTTCAACTCCACATTTGTACAATATCGGCAAAAGTCTTCGGCACAAGGACGCCTCGACAGACCATCTGCATTTTTATGAGAGAGACCTTTACGATGAGTTACCTCGAAATCGTATTGTTGAAGTCTTTCCATCCAACGTGCCAGTTGACCTTCCAAATCCTTGAAGGACATAAGCCATTTGAGTGAAACATGGTCCGTTCGCACTAGAAACTTTCGCCCATACAGATAATGGTGAAAAGCCTTCACTGACTGTACTATGGCCAAAAGTTCACGTCGCGTAACACAATAATTCCTTTCCGCTTTACTAAGTACTCGACTAAAGTAAGCGATGACTCTTTCCACACCATCTTGCTTCTGCGACAGAACTGCTCCAATCCCCTGATTTAAAGCGTCCGTGTCGAGAATAAACTCTTCCTCTATTTTAGGGAAAGCTAGTATCGGTGGAGATGAAAGAATCCGCTTTAAATCATCAAAAGATTCTTGATGTCTTTGCTCCCAAATAAATTTAGTCTGGTTTTCCGTTAACGCATATAACGGTTTTCCTAAAGAAGAAAAACTTTTTACGAACTTACGATAATACGAGCAAAATCCTAAGAAACTTCTTAAATGTTTCTTATTTTGCGGAATTGGCCATTCTCTCACCACCGCTATTTTATCCGGGTTTGTAGAAACACCTTTTGCTGAAATCATATGTCCTAAATATTTAATCTCTTTACTAAAGAAAACACATTTTTTGGGATTTATCCTCAAATTCACCTCTCTAAGGCGAAGAAAAATTTTTTTTAAATTCGACAACATTTCTACAAAACTCTTTCCGAAAATAATCACATCATCGAGATACACTAGACAAATCTTAAAAAGAAATTCTTTCAATATTTGTTCCATGACGCGCTCAAACGTTGCCGGAGCATTACATAAACCAAAGGGCATAACTGTGAATTGCCACAGACCGTTACCAACTGAAGAGGCCGTTTTTTCTTTATCCTGTGGGCGAATCTTAATTTGCCAATAACCACTTTTCAAATCTAAGGTAGTGAACCAAATGTTACCTGATAACTGGTCGAGAATATCATTTATTCTTGGTAAAGGATATGAATCTTTTATCGTTACTGCATTAACTTTCCGATAATCCACACAAAATCGTGTTGATCCATCCTTTTTTTTCACCAAAACCACAGGTGAAGACCATGGACTATTTGATTTCTCAATAACACCTTGGTCCTTCATTTCCTTTATAATTTTATTTACTTCCTCTCTCCTATGTATGGGAATACGACGAGGCACCTGCTTAATAGGGGGAGAATCTTTGACATTAATAACATGTTCCCTCTATTTACAATTTCCTACAATAATATCGTTCGAAAATACATCATGAAATTCATTTAGAAAACTGGCAAAATCTTCTTTTTCGAAATTGCTCAAATATTGGCAACCTTCCTTAAAAAGCGCAGCCATGCTCAATAGAACATCCATAATGGCAACACTTTGCATGCGAGAACATCTCAAATCAACAACCGTTTCAGCTGGATTAAGAAAAAGCGAATCGAAAACATTTTGTAAATTAAATGATCTAAGGAAGTCAACTCCGAGAATACAATCGTCATTTATTTGCGCAACTAGCATTGGAACTTCCAAAGAATATTTCGCAAGTCGAACTTTTACAATTGTTCCATATTTAAACCAAACTTGCTCCCCCGTGGGATATTTAATATTACAATTAACCACTCTCTTTACTGACCTTTCATATTTAATAAAATTTTCATTAATAACAGAGACATCGGAGCCTGTATCTACTTTATAAACACAGGGTTTGCCATTTGTTTCCCCCTTATAATAAAATTCTTTCAAATTACAATTAATTCTATTCATTCTGAAAGAAGATTGATTAGTACAAGAGAATCATTTAAATTAACAACACAAGAACAGTGAACACAATCATAATTATTATTTTTATTTTCAATTTTATCAGTCCTGCAAAAATAATCATCAGTAACATCAAAAGCACAAATTTCATTATTAATTGCACATGAACCTTGATTAACATTAATAAAATAATCATCTTCCGGGGTATTTCCTCCCCCAGCCGAACCGACCCCGTAAAGCTCGACTAATTCCCGTTTTCCGCCCCTGTCCTGCCAGGGCACTCAGAACGAAAGTGACCCTCCTTGCCACATTCCCAACACTCTTTCTTATCTCTCGTTTTCATTCCGTTTTTATTTTTGAAAAATTTTCCATTCTTATTTATTTTATTACTCTTTTCCTTATCATCCTCCTCTTTTTTAACCTCCCCATTAAATTCGTCTTTCTTTTCATTAAAAATTTTCTTTTTTTTATTTTCCGCATAAAAATTACTTTCAGCCTTATTCCCGAAACAGCTTTCTTGAATCAATTTAATTGCTTTAGCTCTTTCTATGGCAAATCTGAGAGACATGACACCATCTGTAATGCCCTTTTTATATAACCGTCGGACAGGGTGGAAACAAATTGCGCACAAGCAATTTTGTCGAGCATCAAATCGATGGATTCAGGGTACGCTAATCGAGCTAATCTTTCGACATCTGGGCAGCGATCATGTAATTTCCAGTGGAACTTTTCACTTTTCACTTTTCACTTAGTGATTTCACGCGAACTTTTCCACGAATATAGTGCGATTATATAACTAATGAGCGGAAAGTGAAATTACCAAAAATGAGAGATAACCTTATTTACCTTGTAAATCACTGATAGATAGTAAATAAAACAAATAAACAAATAAAGCAATAACAATGAATGTTACAAGTAAACAAAAGGAAATGTATATATTATGATGAATAACGTGATAATAGTGAAATGTAAATGTTTACCATTTATACTTATAAAAATCTATATAATCTTAGAAATATCATTAATAAAAAAAAAAGATTGTTTTAAAGAATTGTTTTAAAGACAATCAAAATAATGTCAATTTGACGTCATATTGATATTATTTTGATTGTTTTGTTCTCCTTGGATGATAACTTTAGAAACTAGAAACGTTTCTTGCATCTCAATGTTCTAGTTACTTCGAGTCACTAAACTTTCACCTTCCCGCTATCACATTTGATGGCGGAAAAATTCACGTGAAAAGTTTCACGTTTCAACGTTTCGCCGAGTTCTATGATCATAAGTTCACGTGAAATCTTTCACTTTTCGCCTTTCCGCTCTAGGGGAAAAGTTACATGATCGCTGCCCTGCTCCGAAAGCCGCGATACTCTCTCCGAATTTTTGCCTTCTATTAGTGAATTGTGTGTAGTAATTTTGAAGCGAATGCGCTTCTCCGAACCGTAACTCCAACTTAGCTTTTAATTCCGCGAAACTAAAATTTTCCAAATTTTGCAAATTCTCCAATACCGCGCGCGCTTTTCCTCGTAAACTAAAACGGCGGTCTTAGTTTCCTCATCCCAACAATTTGCGCGAGCCAAAAGATTAAACTGAGCGAAGAATTCGCGCAAAGGAGCACTTTCGTCAAAAATATCCGGTTTTAACTTAACGCTCATCCCTTCCCGCAACGACATCGGCGGATCGCGACGACGAACACTCCCAACAGAATACGCGGGCAATTCGCGACGTTCCGCTACGTCCACGTCAACGCTAACAAGGTTAGCTGCACTCGCGACAAAACCGCCGTGAAAAGACGGATTTACATTCGCGGAAACATTATCAGAGGAACTTAGCTGAAAAACGGAGTTCCCTCGCAGTCTTTCTCGCAGCTGGGAAATCTCCTCCTCCCTGCGCCGCAACGTCGCCGCAAATTCCTCCTGCTTTCGCCGCTGTTGCGCGATCTCCTCGTCTCGCTGCCGCAAAGACGCCGCGAACTGCTTCTGCCTCTGATGCTGCTCCTGACGAAGCTGTTGCACCTCCTGTAGCACCGACTGCAGGATCGAAACCGTTGTGGGAGACTCCTGTCCATCCCCTGACACCGCAGACGAATCCTCCTGCACTAGTCTCCTTTTCGGCGCAGATCGCAACGAATACATCACGAATGACTGACTTCGTCGTAACCGATCGCACGGACGAGCCCCCAAAATGTTACGCTCGCGCGTTCGTTCGGCGGATATCTCTCGCGTCGCGACGCGCACTCCCGAGCCGAAATAAGCAACGCGTCAGAGAAGGAACAAACAAGATATTTATTGAGAACACAGTTCACAGAACAATGATAACGGTAAAAGAGACTCCGAGAGAGAGAAACACGTCCGACAGCTTTGACAGCTTCTCTCAAAGTCGTTAAAACAGAAGCGCGTCCATCACCAGGCAACGCGCTGTTCTTCTATCCGAGACGGCCGATTCCGTGGTATAGCGGGTGACGATTCGGGCGCGTAACAATAATAATAATAATAATAATTTATTGAAACAAAATATAGGTCTACATATCAATATTATATCACATTGTGACTAGATATTGCTTAGCAATATCGAATATAAATACAATTATTTAAAGCATGCCACTTAAGAGCTATTTGCTTAAGTTTTCCTTCCAAAGCATTATTTCTTCAAATTATGTGTTGAAATTTTTTTTTTGGTAAACAGTTCTAACCAAACTTTTAATAACACATTTTTTTGATAATACTTAAAGCGCTACAATTAAAACTAAACAATTTTATTAATTTATATGTGTCATAATTAAATTCTTAAATATTTTTCGTTTCCTCGATTTTGAATTTCCGCGAGCATTTTGTCGAGTATAACGAAAATTAGGCAACATAACAGACTTTTCTCCCGAGATTCTAGGAACTTTTTTAAGGAACCCTTTCAGCTCTTCGAAGCCAGAAAGCAAGCGAGACAAACGATTTTCGAGAGGGACACTAAACCAACTGAGCACACCGGCTGTCTTCCCATAGTCCCTTTGCCAGTCAGTAAAATAATATTACTAGGGTGACGTCATCTTACTGACTGGAGAAGTGTCCCCATTCTCGCCAGTAAAAAGTGACGTCAGGATTTGTTGCGTTTCTATGCCCTACGCTTTCTACAGTTTTCGTTTCATATTACAGTTTCATTTCATATTTTCGTCATCAGTGATCTTCATTGAATAGGTAAGTAAATAATATATATTCCATGTAGCAATGTTTACTTGCAACTCTGTAATATTTCGGTACCCATGTCTTAAAATAATTGATCCCGGCGACTAAAGAGGTTAGACAACGATTTCGTTCCGGTACCGAAATATTACAGAGTTGCAAGTAAACATTGCTACATGGAATATATATTATTTACTTACCTATTCAATGAAGATCACTGATGACGAAAATATGAAATGAAACTGTAATATGAAACGAAAACGGTAATTATGTAGAATACAAGCCTCACCTCCGATTTTGATCAAATTAGGCTCATTCGACGCGTTTTCACTCAAAATGAAAGAATCCGGCAAAAAAATGCGGCGCTCTATAACGCGAACCGAATTATTAGCAGTTAAAAATTGCAGTATGAGAAGGTTAGAAAACCTGTCATACCGATTGGATGTAGCCATGATATAAATACAAGGGTATGTTATTGCGCATCTAGAAATCACGTGACAAAGAAGTGACCAATAAGAATTGTCTCAATGTTGACGTCATCAAAACGAGGGAAATTTAAACAGGCAGTTAGAAATAAGACTAACTTATGGCTTCAATAAAAGAAATATAAGGGAAAAAATAAAGAACAACGGGAATGTAAAACGAAACTGGTATTCGGAAGTAGGCAAAGAAAAGGTTAAAGGACGAAGATTATGAAAAAAAGAAAAGGAACCGGTATAGCACTATTGATTACAGTTATATAATGAAATAAATGAAGAATTGACGAAATTAGAAGAGGGTTTAAAATTGATAGAATTTAACATGTAAGAATGTAGATAAGTAATTTGCGAGCATGAAATTATAGGAATAACTAATATGGATGAGCTAAAGTTATAGAAACTTGTTATGAATTGTATGAAAATCCTTTTGTGTATAATATACAGAATAATTCATTATCATTAATAATAGTAATGAAATTTGTGAATAATTTTAATATATGAACATTAAAAAAGTAATTAAAATTGTACGTGAGTAATGTATTTTGGTATTGAACCTAACTTCGTAATTGTATTTGTATTTAATGTAATTTGAGAAAGTGCCGATGTATATGAAAAATGTTAAGAATTGAATTTCATGAAAGTTTGAAGTAAATAAATAAATAACATTGTGAAGATTGAAGGAATTGCAGGCAGGTAAATAAAACAATAAGGATAAGTATTATATTTTTTTATTGATAAATTTTCTAATTTTTTCTTTTCTTATCTTTTTTCTATTCATTACAATTAATTGTTTATTAATTTTTCTAATTCTAAGATATGTTCGGGTCCTAACGAGACAAAGAATGACGGCACGGGGTACATCAATTGTTTGCATATTTTCAATGACTATGTCGGTCAGTTCATTGAATATTTTTGGAGTTTTACGAAGGTTCGTGCCATGAAATCTGTCGAACTCAATATTGACTATCCTCGCAGCCGTTATCATATCTTGAGACGGATATGTACATTTACCCCGAGAAATAAATTGAATCCAATCGTCGTTCATTACAACAGGCATTTGGCAAGTGGGGATTCCTAAATGTGGATATGTGGACTTAAATCTATGCGCCACATATCCGGCTATATATTTAATGCCCTCGTCCTCTATTTTATTTATGGTAATGAAGTCATCGAGAGAAGCCAAAAGCTTTTCTTCTTCGGAGGTCGCAATATACATCGATAAATCGGAGACATTATTGTTATTATTAATACCTAGATCGTCATTGTCTACCTCAAAATCGTTATGTATTGTCTCATCCGATATCACGTAGGATGTCATATTTTCGCTTAATACGTAACATTTATCGGTAGTGACAGGATCTGCCTCGCAATTCGAAGAACCAATATTACAAAAAAGATCGACAGATTGCTTGCCTAAAATAAACCTTCGCAATCGGTGTTTAAAATCTAACGCAGTTGGATGTTCATATGGACCACTACTTGCCCGTATAAAAGAAAAAAAATTTTCCAAAATGTCCTGGTTTAGACGCCTTGTTAATATATAACTTATTTCGCAGTTAATATTGGAGCCCAAATTTGTGACATATGATAAAAATTGCTGCAAAGATTTATTGTTTAGCAGGATTCCTTTTTGGAAACGAATTAAGGACTTATGTTTTCCAATTTTCATTGAACTAATAAGACTGTCCATTTCCCTTAAAATGTCATTTTGTTTTTCAATATTGGTTCCATATGCATTTTTACCTTCATGCTTTCCGAATTTTGAGCTCGCATTGAAAATATCAAACCAATTATTGAACAACCGAATAACTCGTGCTGTTTCCCGCCAGTGTAAATCGTTTAACCCATTAATGCCCAACTTGACCAAAATTTTGCGTTGAATCCAGCCTTAAAATTTTTTATGAAATTGAAGTTGGACGTTGATCTAAACTACGTTTCCTATAGGTTTCGGTTTCGCTCTTTTCGAATCCGATGTCAGAATTAGGAAAAAAATACTACTAATACTGATTTTTCACCATTTTTTCCAAACAAATACTATTTTCACGAGTATATTTTTTAAAAAATCAAGGATTTTACTTCGATAACGGTGTCGTATGGTGCTGGAAAGTATTCCAATGTGGTCATCGATACTTTTACTTTAAATCTGTATAGTTGAATTTTTTTTTTAGTGATAATTCAAAATGGCGGCTATATCCGTGCGTCATCACGGCGAGATTAGACAATATCGTGATAACTCGTTAAAAATGTACTGTTATGAAAAATGCACAAGGGTAAAAGTTGTTTTATTTATCGTGATCTTTCGAATGACAGTCCCAGAATTTGGGACCAATATATTTTTTGGGCCCTACTGGACCGAAATCGGCTTTTTTAAATACAAAATTTATATTTTTTGTACTTGATTCGTTGTCTGCAGAAAATTTTACGTTCGAATACGTATTTTCAAAATTGACGATGGAGTCTTATATACGCTATCACATTAGACGTCCTTTGCCGCTGATGAAATATTTTTGAAAATTTACAATCTCATTTGCTATGTACTGAGATTGTAAATCTTCAAAAATATTTAGAAAATTTAAAAAAAACAAAACAAAGAAAATACAAAAAAAAATAAAACAAAGAAAATGCAAAAAAAAATAAAACAAAGAAAATACCAAAAAAAAAAATGGTTATCGATAAGCGTCCATCTCCTCGCGGTGATAACCGGGCAATGTTGAATTCATCAGCGGCAAAGGACGTCTAATGTGATAGCGTATATAAGACACCATCGTCAATTTTGAAAATACATATTCGAACGTAAAATTTTCTGCAGACAACAAATCAAGTACAAAAAATATAAATTTTGTATTAAAAAAGCCGATTTCGGTCCAGTAGGGCCCAAAAAATATATTGGTCCCAAATTTTGGGACTGTCATTCGAAAGATCACGATAAATAAAACAACTTTTACCCTTGTGCATTTTTCATAACAGTACGTTTTTAACGAGTTATCACGATATTGTCTAATCTCGCCGTGATGACGCACGGATATAGCCGCCATTTTGAATTATCACTAAAAAAAAAAATTCAACTATACAGATTTAAAGTAAAAGTATCGATGACCACATTGGAATACTTTCCAGCACCATACGACACTGTTATCGAAGTAAAATCCTTGATTTTTAAAAAAATTTACTCGTGAAAATAGTATTTGTTTGGAAAAAATGGTGAAAAATCAGTATTAGTAGTGTTTTTTTCCTAATTCTGACATCGGATTCGAAAAGAGCGAAACCGAAACCTATAGGAAACGTAGTTTAGATCAACGTCCAACTTCATTTTCATAAAAAATTTTAAGGCTGGATTCAACGCAAAATTTTGGTCAAGTTGGGCATTAATGGGTTAGTACCCTTGTTGCCCATACCACTCAGTGGCAGATGCTGTCCGTTCCGAAAACACCTGTACGGCAGGGAGTACCTTTTGTCACTCTGGCCCCTGGACGTCGAGATGGTACTGGGAAATATTATATGAAACTTTGATGTCCCTAGCATTGATAGACAAGATTCGTTGTAAACAGCTCTTGTCCACACGATGTTCTCCAACCATGAACCCACTGTCAAGGAAATGATTCCTTGCCAATTTTATTAAATGTGGCACATCTGCAAAAACGTAAACTTTCAGATTTTCATTATTGGGGTGTTGAAGGAAACAGTTACGTGGTGCAATTCCTATATTAAGTTCTGACCAGAGTGTCATGTTAGTCGGGCCCATATCGCATGTCATAGCCACCACCGTATAATCTATCTCGTACAATCGCGAAATTATAGAAAAAAGAATTTGTTTTGACATTGGCGTGTCATAATTGTAGTAAACTGGTTGTTTCCAGCTATCGAATAAACTCCGGACCATAACGCATTGACACGTTTTGTGAGGCCCTACAACCAGCTCTAATTTACGATCAATAGCTACTTTGTTACATAAGTAAACTTCATCGAAAGTTAAGACAATAAGCTTTTCATGCTTTTGCATGCTTTTGCCCCTAAACTTCATGCAATGTATTATAGAATGCAAAATACCCGGTTCTACATTAATATTTAATGCCCACTTTCGAAGTGTTGATAGTGATGGTAAAGGCATTTCTTGAACGTTTCGAAGATAGCGGTAAGCTTTTGGGCTGACACATCTCAATGCCATTGCATTGGCTATATCTTCGGAGGACCAGACAATACGTTTCCGTTTCGAGGGATTTAAAAGCATTTTAATTTGTCCTGGACTGAAGACTCTCTTTAAAACATCATACATCTTCGCCTCGTATTTATCCTTTTCTTTAGCTACAGAAACCTTGCGATACTTCATTTTTGCACGTAACATTTGTATAGTTTTCCTGAAAAACGATGAGTTTTAGTTTATTTCTACTATATTTTGTATCTTTTTTTTATTACATTCTATATTTTTATATCACAAAAATATAGAATGTATATTTGTTTGTATGTTTGTTTGTTTATTTGTATATTTGTATGTATATTTGTATATATTTGTAATTTTCTATATTGTATATTTTTTGTATCACCTATGCAATTTGTCCTTCTTCGTGTATGTACATCTCACACTTTTCTTTCAAAGCTGCCAATTCCTTCTGCAGTTTTTGTCTTAAAGCATGAAATTAAATAAGATCGATATGTAATCATATGTATATATGAGTACACAAATGACTCTTTAGATAAGATTATTTATTATTTATTTTTTATTTTAAGATTATTCTTTTTTATTACGTTTTTGTCCTTTTAATAAAGTACACCGATCTCATGAAAGAAAATATTACAAGAGCATGCCATTCTACAATGCTTACTACTATTCTTTCAACGAATATTAATTTTCTTCAAAAAACTAAAAACAGTGCAGTATTGTATTATCCACTACTTACATATCTGCTATCGATGATGAATCTTTAACATTTGCAGGCACAGCATCGATGACCTCACTCGAATCATTGATGTGTATCGATGCAGTGATATCTTGTTCAGCTTTATGCATGGTTGATATTGGAAGATTTGTCGTCCCATCAGTTTTGTTGACATCCAAGGATGCAGCCATCACATCTATAGGCGCAATTACATCACTGAAACTATCGATGTATATCGATGTATGTATTTCTTCCTCACATTTGTCGATGGAAGACATTGACGTATTTGTCATTGCATCAGGGCAAGATTCGACATCCAATGACACATCCATTCTTTCTGGCAGCTGATGAAGCAATGGTGTATTCTTTTCTTGCAAGTTGTGAAACAAATGCAATGTAGCAATCGCATCTTTTCTTATTTTTCGAACTTTTTGTGGAGAGTACTGCAGCAGTTTCTGCTGCAACGATTTTTCGAAACAGGAGGGTTCAAAATGTACTGAACATATCTTTGCTGAAAAGTACAAAACGTATTATGGTAAATATATAGAAAAGGGGAGCCCCTCCTGATGATCTTGACCTTGACATATGTCAATAGTACTCTTGAGCTTTTATTTTCATAGTATTTTACCTTTGGCAACGGAGAGATCTTGCAAACTTCCAACCACTTCAAAACCATTGTATTATCCTTCGGGAAAGAGAAGTATTGAACTTTTCTTCCTGGTATATTTCTCGTTTTTCGGTTATAATTCTTACAACCTTCTACTGCACAGCTCATTTTCGAAAATTCTTTTATTGTTTATCACTGATGCACGTACGACAACGATAACGAAAACGATGATCAAGGAGCCGAACCTACACGAACCGCTCCGGAAACAGCCAAGGTGATGACGTCAACATTTAGACTCCCCCACCACTCCAATTCCTGCGCAGTGGTCTACCACCGGAATAACATACCCTTGTATTTATATCATGGATGTAGCGACACGAGCATGCCATATGGCTATGTGCGCATGCGGTATGGCTTCGTGCGCATGCGTTTTGTTACTTTTGGCGCAATATACAAAACAAATGAAACGCGCCAGAGTCAAAGGCATCGTTGATTTTGCAAAGTACATCGCTAAAATGTTATTCTTTGATTTTATCCAATTGATAGGAAATAAAGAACATATGATGGAATTTTTAATTCAACATGGTGTAATACCGTCAACAATTATTTGTGAAAAATGAAACGAAATTTTGTTTCTTGATAAAGAAACCTTATTGTTTCGATGTCGGAAAAGATTTCTTGAAAAAAAAATTAAAAGAAAATCTATCGTCAGACAATGCAACTTTAAGAAGAGTTGCAAAGTGGGCACTTGGTTTGGCCGTAGCAATTTACATCTTGCTACAATTTGTAAAATTGTAGCAAGTTTTTTGATGCTACGTCCTCCTCGACAAGAAGATCTTAAGGAGGAACTCGGTCTTTCTCCTAACACGGTTGTAGCTAGACTGGTTCAGTTTTTGCCGTGAGGTAAATATACATTAATATAAAATTTTAATATTGTTTACTAATTATACATCATATATGTATATTACAATTTTTTTCCTATATCTACAGGTTTGTGCATTCTGGGCCGACAAGTATAGTGAGAAACTTGGAGGTCCAGGCCGCGTTGTTGAAATCGATGAGGCAAAGATTGGACATCGAAAGTACAACCGTGGTCGCCTTTTAAAAGGTACCTGGATTTTCGGAGGATATGAGCGAGGATCAAAGAAAATTTTTATTGTTCCAGTAGAGGATCGAACAGAGCAAACACTCCTGGCATGTATTAAGGAATGGATCATGCCAGGAACAATAGTTGTTTCTGATTGTTGGAAGTCCTATAACTGTTTAAACAGTGAGGGCTTCCAACATCTTACTGTGAATCATTCCTACAATTTTGTCGATCCAGATACTGGTAAGAAATAATTCAATGTTAAAAGTAAAAAAATTTTAGTTATTATTAAATCTTATTTAAAATATTTGTGATGTATTTAAATAAAAAAAGAATATTTTATTTACAGGTGCCCATACACAGCATATTGAGCGCGTTTGGCGAGAAGTTCGGGCAAATATTCCAAGATATGGGACTCGATCGGATCATGTCGAGGGATATTTGTTCGAATTTCTATATAAACGCGCTCATCCTAGAGCTGAAAGAATAGAACATTTCTTTGATCTCATCGTTGAGTTGTATCCTCCGATGTCACTAGCCGAGTGCCGAAACCAAGCCGAAGCTGAATGTACCACCGACCAGGGCCGTATTATGCTTTTGGCCGCCCCTAAGCTGTAAAATATCTGCCGCCCCCTCCTCTCTTTTTTATTAGGCTAAGAATTTCAGTGTAAAAATTAATTTTAATATTAGAGTAGAGAGTCTGGACCACAGTATAAGTAAGCACAGTAGGTCCACTCTGTGTCGGCACCTTTGATCTGAATGCTAACCGATCGCCATATTGTTAGTTGTGCTCGCGGGCTAAACCCCAATTCCTACAAAATATGAAAAGAAATATACTTATTTGATATAATTTTTAACAATTAAGATTATTAAAACATTTACTTCATGATTCAAATAACGGAATCTATCTGTAATATTTTCTTTCCTCTCTCTTGTATATGCCTTTTTTAAAGTGAAACATAAAATGTCGTGCAAAAACTCTTCTGATATATGATTCACAATAGAGAAACTTACAATAATCATTCTATTGTGATTCTTCAGATTTCTATCCCAAAACATTTTACGAATAAATTGAGGCCATGTTTTTGCATCGCCAACAACGTTTTGTGCCGCAAGTCATGGATTCTTATTTATTTGGTCGATTGAATAACCGCAACTCATGTTCTTGTCATTAAATGTACATACTACACAATGCTTTTGACTCTACTGGCGCGTTTCATTTGTTTTGTATATTGCGCCAAAAGTAACAAAACGCATGCGCACGAAGCCATACCGCATGCGCACATAGCCATATGGCATGCTCGTGTCGCTACATCCAGTCGGTATGACAGGTTTTCTAACCTTCTCATACTGCAATTTTTAACTGCTAATAATTCGGTTCGCGTTGCAGAGCGCCGCATTTTTTTGCCGGATTCTTTCATTTTGAGTGAAAACGCGTCGAATGAGCCTAATTTGATCAAAATCGGAGGTGAGGCCCGTATTCTATATAATTACCTATTATATTAGATAATATCATTTAAAGTATTAAAGTCTGGACATACGGGAATCCGCATGATTGGTGCACGTGACTTGTGCTCATACAATGGCAGCACCAATACGGAACCTTGCTCACTCAGCGCGAATGGTAGGAAAATTAGAATAGTACACATGACGTGAACTATAATGTTTATTGTTTTTAATTGAACTTGCATTTTTTGCATTTCGGTTGATCTTTCCTCTTTTTCTCTTTACATTGTATGAAAAAGGTGGAAAGTTAAACCGTGCATATTACTCATTTGATTTTTATATCGAATTGTACGGATATTATGTATTATTTAATAAAAAAAACCATGTTACTTACACGATGTGACGACGCAACAGCCAATCAACACACACACACGCACAAAAGTGCACACACATTTCCTCCATTTTGTGAGCACTTCCGATGTATGTCCAGACTCTCTATTCTAGGGACTCTAGTTTCATCTAGAGTTCCTCTCGTAGAGGTTTCATTTTCGTTCTTCTCTTTTCATTCGAATAAATTTAAACAAAAGTTTTGTAATTATAGAATTGATATAGATTATTTATTCAAATTGTAAAATTTTAAGTAAAAGTCTTAAAATTGCCGTCCACCAGTACCAGGCGCCCTAAGCTATAGCTTCTCTAGCTTGTATGATAATACGGCCCTGCCACCGACACTGAAACATCTAATGCATCACTTTTAACAAATAATTGTTGACGGTAGTACACACTATATGTTGTATTAAAAAATCAAAAATATATGTACTGTTATTTTTTATTTATAATTAAAGCAGTAAATTCTCCACTTTAAACAAAAACACAAATGGACAATTATTTTTTGTTATAAAAATTAAAATTTAAGTCAACCATTTTTTTCAAATACACACTGTAGCTATATACACGGCTGCGTCGAATTTGCCCCAATTCCTACAAAATATGAAAATAATAATTAACACGTTAAATAGGGCGAATAAGAGTCAAATTACAATTTAAAATCTAAATCTGATAATTTATTCTAATATTATATATTGCGAAGAATATCACGTAATGTTTGGCGTTTCGTCCCGGTTTCCACTACTGGACTCATCAGTAAGGCATTGTAGTGGAAGCCTATCTTATACGCCTTGGTAAGTTATTAAATCGAGAATCTATATAAAGAGATATACGCGTATCTTAGCACTTGCGAGAATTTGCGAATATCGGTAGACATCTGATGGCGAGTCGACGTAGTGATATTCTTCACAATATTTCTCCAAACTCTAATAATCTGATTTATAAATATCCCCTCTCCCTAATTTTTGCGCGCCGAAAGGATTTCGGTCTTGCAACGCAACTCTAATCATCTGAAATATCCCCCCACCCCTTACATATTTGCGCGCCGAAGGATTTCGGTCTTGAAACGCAACTACAAATACTAAATCTAGAAACTTGTTAATTTAACTTAATGAAAAGACTTACAATGTGTTTTCCGCATCGTTACAGCCCGCGGTTTGAAAACAAATGAATTGAAGATTTGAAGGACTCTTAATATATAATAATAATTAACACTAATAATTAACATTTAAATTTAAAAATTGTAATTTGACTCTTATTTGCCCTATTTAACGTGTTAATTATTATTATATATTAAGAGTCCTTCAAATCTTCAATTCATTTGTTTTCAAACCGCGGGCTGTAACGATGCGGAAAACACATTGTAAGTCTTTTCATTAAGTTAAATTAACAAGTTTCTAGATTTAGTATTTGTAGTTGCGTTTCAAGACCGAAATCCTTCGGCGCGCAAATATGTAAGGGGTGGGGGGATATTTCAGATGATTAGAGTTGCGTTGCAAGACCGAAATCCTTTCGGCGCGCAAAAATTAGGGAGAGGGGATATTTATAAATCAGATTATTAGAGTTTGGAGAAATATTGTGAAGAATATCACTACGTCGACTCGCCATCAGATGTCTACCGATATTCGCAAATTCTCGCAAGTGCTAAGATACGCGTATATCTCTTTATATAGATTCTCGATTTAATAACTTACCAAGGCGTATAAGATAGGCTTCCACTACAATGCCTTACTGATGAGTCCAGTAGTGGAAACCGGGACGAAACGCCAAACATTACGTGATATTCTTCGCAATATATAATATTAGAATAAATTATCAGATTTAGATTTTAAATTGTAATTTGACTCTTATTCGCCCTATTTAACGTGTTAATTATTATTATATATTAAGAGTCCTTCAAATCTTCAATTCAAAATATGAAAAGAAATATACTTATTTGATACAATTTTTAACAATTAAGATTATTAAAACATTTACTTCATGATTCAAATAACGGAATCTATCTGTAATATTTTCCTTCCTGTCTCTTGTAATATGCCTTTTTTAAAGTGAAACATAAAATGTCATGCAAAAACTCTTCTGATATATGATTCACAATAGAGAAATATACAATAATCATTCTATTGTGATTCCTCAGATTTTTATCCCAAAACATTTTACGAATAAATTGAGGCCATGTTTTTGCATCGCCAACAACGTCTTGTGCCGCAAGCCATGGATTCTTATTTATTTGCTCGATTGAATAACCGCAACTCATGTTTTTGTCATTAAATGTACATACTACACAATGCTTTTGACTCTACTGGTGCGTTTCATTTGTTTTGTATTGTGACGTGACATTTTGTCAGTCACCCAGAAAAACAGCATAACGCGAGATCCTGGGTCCAAGGCATAACAGAGAGGAGACGCTTCGATCGGACCTCGCGGACGGCGAGCGCGGCCGCCCGAGGGGGAGGCTCCAAGAAGAACGGAGAGGCAGCGCCGTCAGCCCGAGCGCCAGTGGCTGTTGGAACTGCGGGCAAGGGGACCACCTCTATTCGAAGTGCCCGTGGAAGCGGCGAGAATTTTGTTTCGGGTGCGGCCGCCGAGGAGAGACGCTGCGAACCTGCCCCCGCTGTAAAGACCGGTGGAGGGATAAGGGTCCCTACCATCCGATGAAGGGACACGATTTGTGTCGCAAATGAGGGCTGTCGAGATAATAAATTATTTTTTTTACCGATTCAATAATCGCTCATTTCTTCCATGAATAAATAGACGCCTTTCCTTCACCCCTGCCCCGTTGGAATAGGGAGGAGGGGGGAGCGATGAGGGTGGCCCGGACACGCACCTTCCTGTAGCGGCCCAGTCTAGTATGGTTTCGTATAGTTTTGTATCGTCTCGTTTGTATCGTCTCGTATCGTCTCGTTTTGTATCGTCTCGTTTTGTATCGTCTCGTATCGTCTCGTCTTGTATCGTCTCGTTTGGTATCATCTCGTATCGTCTCGTTTTGTATCGTCTCGTTTGTATCGTCTCGCATCGTTTCGTCTTGTGCTATACAAGGTAACGTGTTCTGGTATTCTTTCGTCTTGTGCTATACAAGGTAACGTGTTCTGGTATTCTTTCGTCTTGTGCTATACAAGGTAACGTGTTCTGGTATTCTTTCGTCTTGTGCTATACAAGGTAACGTGTTCTGGTATTCTTTCGTCTTGTGCTATACAAGGTAACGTGTTCGGGTATTCTTTCGTCTTGCGTTGTACAAGGTAACGTGTTCTTGTATTGCTTCGAGGTAACAGAGTTCCGTGCTGTTTTAATTGTCATGTATGTCGCTACTCTGTCGCCGGGGCCTGGATCCGGCTATTCCGGCGGAAGAGGGAGCGAAGTTGTGGGCGGAGTCCGTTCTATGGTGTTTTCTCGTTGTTCGCTCCTTGAGTTGACTAGCGGCAGCGAAGATTAAGAGAAGTAAAGGCAGTGAACATATGGCGAGTGCTACGGTGGCGGATGACGCTCGTCGAGAACTCCTCGGTCTGTTTTAAGGAGGGGGGAGTTGTGACGTGACATTTTGTCAGTCACCCAGAAAAACAGCATAACGCGAGATCCTGGGTCCTTCAGGGTCAACGGGCGAGCGCACAGGCGAATGTGCGACATTATTAATTATTTTTATGTCTTTTGGCGATTATTGTGTTACTTATTTTGTTATTCTCTTTTTGCGATTATCGTATTATTTTCTTTTTTTTCTTTTTCTTGTCGCTATTTAGTTAAGTTTTAGCTAACGTTAAGACGATCCTGAGCCCGGATTTCATTATTAATTACGATCAAAGCCGGTGGCTATTTAGTCTCTCTGTGTTTGACCGCCTCACCCATCACGAGAAGAAAGAAGACGTCGCCTGCTGCGAGGGAGACATTACGGTCAGAGGAATTTGACTGGAATCACGGAAAGAGCGGTACACGCAGGTCGTATTATTTCATATTTGTTACTGTAATGCCGCCGTTCTTCTGTGAATTATCGCACGATTATTGCAGACGCCTCGGAGAGAGACGTCAGCCGGGAACGGATCGACAGGCAGGACCTCCGCCGAGGCGCCGTAACCCATAGAGATCACGGGAAGATCCTCGAGCGACCAGAAAGCATTTTCCGCCTTTTTGGAAAAGCGCGCCACAGCGCCAAAAGGGTCCGCGACACGCAAGGACCCGCGGGATTCGTCGCGGGGTCACGCGGTCGCGGCGAACCAATTAGAAAGAGCAGAGGCCGGTAAGAGAGGGCCGGACGACCTGCGTGAATCCGCGAGTACTTCCGATCGGCACTTGAGCAGTGACTGGCCCTGACGAAGGACGCAGGATCTCGCCGAGCTTAATTGACGCATCGAGAACATTCCTGGTGGCGAGCACTGCTGTCGGCTCTCGCGCGAATCTCGGAAGCTGCTGAGGAGGAAAATCTTGGTGAGGCGAGCGTTATTCATCGTATTGTAAAGCCACCGATCGCGTATTATTTTGTGAGCGTCTCGAGCGAGTCGCGTGTGTGAGTCCCGCGGGTTTGATTCGGCCGAAGTTGTACCGGCAAAGACTAACGCCATTGTTATTATCGATACCCACAGGCCGTTCGCTCGAAGTAAGGAAATTACATGCTCAGAGTTATCGTTATTGCTCGCCCGTGTCACTGCCAAGTCATATCGTTCGTATTACGTGTTGAGATTCCGGTTTGTTTAAGAATTAGAGTCGAGCCGCGTGTCACCGCTCAGCATTGGGCTGTCGGTTGCGGGAAGTTTCGAGAGTCGGACCTTTCTAAGTACCGTCGACGACGACCCTGAGATCGTCTCTTCTGTAATAAAGTAAACTCGTCGTCGACGCGCGACCGCGGAATTCTGTAGATTATGGCAACTCATGTATCGACGCGTATTAAATAAATAGGAAACTCTTTGTTATTGTTAATATTAATTGCTGTATAATTATTTCTGTCTGCCTCTACCTCGTTCTCCGACATTGTTCCCCGCACATCGCGAACCACCCCCTCTACCAATTTTGTTGGCTGAGCTAGCTGAGCCTGTCCGTCGCGAATTCCGTTGCTCTGTAATTTCTTTGTCCGAGCGTAACATCTTAATATTTAGTGCGAAGAGTGGCACGCTCTCTCGTGCCTGGCGCCCAACGAAAATTAGTACGGCTCGAATATCGTAGCATATAAAATTTCAGGAAGAACCGCACTTTTGCTAATTACATTATTGTGTCCATCTTTTGAGCTATCGCGTAAAAAGAGCAGCGGATGAAGTGACGAAGTTGTGCCGTTTCCCCAAAAGTACGGTCACAGTATATTGCGCCAAAAGTAACAAAACGCATGCGCACGAAGCCATACCGCATGCGCACATAGCCATATGGCATGCTCGTGTCGCTACATCCAGTCGGTATGACAGGTTTTCTAACCTTCTCATACTGCAATTTTTAACTGCTAATAATTCGGTTCGCGTTGCAGAGCGCCGCATTTTTTTGCCGGATTCTTTCATTTTGAGTGAAAACGCGTCGAATGAGCCTAATTTGATCAAAATCGGAGGTGAGGCCCGTATTCTATATAATTACCACGAAAACTGTAGAAAGCGTAGGGCATAGAAACGCAACAAATCCTGACGTCACTTTTTACTGGCGAGAATGGGAACACTTCTCCAGTCAGTGACGTCACTCTAGTAATATTATTTTACTGACTGACAAAGGGACTATGGGAAGACAGCCACCATGTATACTTCCACCATGGCCAGTACACCCACGGTAATTAATTCTGTCCCTCGGAAATTTTCACAAAATGAAAAGTGACCTCCTTTCTATATTAATTGTCACTATTCATACACGATAAGGTTCAGTCGTAACCATGAAGGAAGATATAAGAAAACTCCACTCGGTCTCGCCAGTCTACAAGACATGAACCCATTTTAGGTTTCGAGTTCCGTTTCCGATTCTCGACACTCGCAGCGCTCGTGAATTTAGTAGTGCTGCGCATAATGAGTGCGAGTAAGAGAAATGATCATTTCTCTTACTCGCACTCATCAGA
>NW_017280313.1:33249-45090 GCF_001594065.2 Cyphomyrmex costatus
TTTCCGATTAAAATGACCACCTTATAAGTTAAAAACGACAATTTTTAGCTGAGTAGTAGCATTTTTTATGAAGAAATTTTTTTTAGCTAAAATCTGGTAAAGGAAATAAATTTTTAGTTTATTCACTACAACTCGAAAAAAAAAAATCCGACGATATTACACCATAGACGAACGTTTTACCCACCTTTTTCCGGTTTGAATTGCCTACTTATTGACCTAGGAAAAAAAAATTCTGACATAGAAGAGGTCGTTCGATTTTTTTTTTTTTCTCTTAAACGCATGAAATCTAGAAACAGTCATTTTAATTTATTTTTATCGTTTAAGGTTCGTTTATAAAATTGAGTTATCCAGCTCGCGTTTTACGGAATATCATGAGAAAGTCTCAAACTGATACAGAAAATAAAATTATTACACTTAAAGAAATATGCGAGCCTTAAACGATAAAAATAAATTAAAATGACTGTTTCTAGATTTCATGCGTTTAATGCCCATTTCCATCAATGCCGATTAACTTTAATCTCGGTTCAATTTGTTTTTCATCTTTTTCTAATTCTAAAAATTAGAGAAAGATTAACAGTAAGTTAAACTTTAGAGATTAAAGTTAATCTGCATTGATGGAAACAGGCATAAGAGAAAAAAAAAATCGAACGACCTCTTCTATGTCAGAATTTTTTTTTCCTAGGTCAATAAGTAGGCAATTCAAACCGGAAAAAGGTGGGTAAAACGTTCGTCTATGGTGTAATATCGTCGGATTTTTTTTTTTCGAGTTGTAGTGAATAAACTAAAAATTTATTTCCTTTACCAGATTTTAGCTAAAAAAAATTTCTTCATAAAAAATGCTACTACTCAGCTAAAAATTGTCGTTTTTAACTTATAAGGTGGTCATTTTAATCGGAAAACTATAAGGAATTCGAAATTCAATGGTTCATAATTTTAAAATGCATTCTAACAGAGCTATTGTAATTTTATTGAGAGATTTTAGGTTCTTCTCATTTTTTGGGTGAAAAATTATTAAAGTTGTAACGATGCACCCCTCTCATGCATCGTTCCCGGCTAATACCAGCCAGCCGGACGCCGCTGCACCGCTAAGCGATGCAGCGATGAGGGCGCATAGCGCCCGATAATATTCAAAGCATAATTCACAGGTACCGGCAGCAGCAACCGGCGCGAGATACCGAAACGCGCCGAACATGTTCGGCCGCGTTCGGACGAAAATGTCTCCCACCGATAGCTATCTCGCAGTAGCTATCGGCGGGAGACAACGAAACACGCCGAGTTGATACGAACGCGATATCTGTCGTGACATAAAATGTCACGTTTGCGAGAAAATCGCGCTATTCCTGCCGACTCCTGCTCCGATCACCAGCCCCGCTAAAACACGGAGAATCCGACGAACAAGAAAACCGGGCTTGAGCGTACTCAGGCTCCGCCGAGAGTTCTCGGTAGTTCCGGGGATATCCTCGCACACTGAGCAACAAGAAAACCGGGGTGGAGAGTACTCCACCTCCGTCGAGCGTTCTCGACAGTTGCCAGTGCGCCAGCGGTCACACCGACGTCCGGGGTGGAGAATACTCCGCCTCTGTCGAGCGTTCTCGACCGTCGGCCAAGGGCCGCCGCTCTTCAAAAAAAAGAACGTATCCACGACCGGCCGACACGTAGAACAGGGGTGGAGAGTTCTCCGCCTCCACCGAGAGTTCTCGGTCGTCGGCCGCTGTCTTAGGCGATCCGCGAAAAAGACCCGCGTTACGTGAAACCGCGTGCCAAAAACCGTAGCACGTGTATTCGACATCACGTGCGAAACGAATACACGTAAGAAAAAAAAAACTTCTCGCGCGACGAGACAGCCGCGCCCGTGCACACACACTTACACACACACTCACATTCACACACGCAGTCGTACCGAAGTCACCTGCGACCATCGCCGCACACATAGCAACGAACAGCTGACGCACATACACAAACACGCCTCATCCGACATACTCATCTTTCGACACCAGCGAAACTCGACACGCTCCGAACACACAGCGCGCGTATTATAGAGTTATAAATACCGAACCACACATACGCCTTAATTATACACATATCGACTAAATACAGTTACATCGACATATAAACATATTATATACACAATAAGCACACACATTTATATGTACCATACAAACGACAAATACAGGCATTTTCTCTAAAATCGAAACACACATTGTCGGAGATTTATTACTGCATTTTCCCTCCGCACGAACCTCTTTCGAAACCCTGGCCAGAGAAACCGACGAGCTAGATCCGTGCCGTCGAAAGTTAGGTCGTTACAAAAGATTTGGTGGTCGAAACTAGTAATGTAATTAACATCTGTTTTTTAATCGTTACATTTATGTAAATTTTATATGTTCATTAATTTTAGAATATATGTATTAATTTGTTGTTAATTTTCTTTTCGTTTGACTCTTACAATGCCATTCCCATGTTTATAATGTTTTTAAAGAAAGAGTCCTTTATTTGTTCTATTTTAGCTTGAAATGTTTAACATCTAAAAATATATTTAAAATATTTCTTATTCCCTCCTCTATATTATATATTAATATCTAAAATTATTAAATAGAAATTTTTAATATTCAATTATTTTATTTTGAACATAATATTCGATAATTTTTTATCCATATCATTGCTGACGTGTAAATGAGCTATTGTTTTTAGTTTAAACTCACCGTTTATGAATAAACAGAAAACGTTTATATAATAAAGAAGTTTAAAAACGTCTAAATAAACGGAATAACACTTAAGGAGAAATCTAGGGTTTTTTTCAGTCTCCCGAGGGAGATTTAAGGAAAATCCGACTGTTTTAGGGGGAAGTCTACAAAGGTATCTGGCAACACTGATTTCCACCATGGGCCAGTAGTCCAGTACACAACCGGCCGGGCGCCGCGCCACAACATGGCGACCGTCAAGGTGACGGAGCAGAAGGTTATACTGTGCGGCGAGTACGGCGTCGGAAAGACATCTATATTTCGACGCTTTGCTAACAACACGTTCGTCGCCAGTAACGATCGTAAGTCAACCCTGGGTCTTGACAACATCGACAAGGAATATGTCATCGAGGACAGACGGATACGTGTGAGTGTCAACTTTACGTCGCATGCATGTGAATCGATTGCACCTTTTCACGTAACGGGAAATGTACGCAATTACTTTGGAAAATTCTGCCTTATTTTTTCGTTTTCTCTCTTTATTGATTGTCAAGTTGCATGCAAGTTGCGCCATGGGATTCCATAGAATTTGGTTTTGTATTACTGGTCTATTTCCAGCCGAACCGAGCTGCGTGCAATGAACTATCAGACTGATAATCAGTAAGCGTACGTAAATATTAGAGTGACTACTATTTAAATATTGCACGAACTGAATTTATTATACATATTACTTCTATATGAGTTAATTTATTTAATCAACACTCACACAGTATCACGATAAATTATAGTGAAAAATCTAAATAATACTCTCCAGAGTATTTACCGAAAGTAAACATTATCCTTGTGAAATTTATATGATTGGCCTAGTTTACACCGAGTACTTGATATGCGTATTAAGTACCATATTCGTACCAAATCACTTGATACGCTCGGTATAAACGCTAAGGGATCATTTTAATCTGATACTCCCGATCATGAGTATCAGACCAAGTTGGTATGCGTATCAAAAGTTTCTATTGCGCTGTAAACGCTTGATACATTTAGGACTAAATCCGCTATTTGTAAGTTAAGGTTAAGAGATTAAAATACGAAGAAGAAGAAGATTAAAATATACTATATCCGGGTCAAAAGTCAAAAACCCAACTTAACCTGTTTGTAGACAAATGGGTGTAAACAGGAACGTATCAAATTTTAATCCACACCAACTTGATACGCGTACCAATCAATTTAACAGTGTAAAAGGGGTCATTGACATCTTTGATTTTATATGTCTTTTGTTCTTCTCAGTTGCAACTATGGGACACTGGCGGTATGGAAAGAGTGGCATCTGTTACCTCAAGTTACTACAAGTTTGCAGAGGCTGCTATTCTGGTGTTTGCCCTGGATAACTCGACATCGTTTCATTTGTTGTCTCAACATTTGCTCGACATAGTTACATATGCGGAGAATGCAAAGATATTCCTTTGTGGAAACAAAAGCGACTTGGAAAGCGTCGCACCACAAGTCACAGACACAGAGATGGAACAATTTTGGTACTCATAATTTTTAAGTTTCCTAATATACTCTCTAAAACTTGTAGAGTAAATCTCTTAAAGAGTGAAATCTCATTCTTAAAGATTGAAAATTGAACTATTCTTTTTCAAAACTACTTGTTCAAGGCCATTACACTTACAAAAATTTTAGTCGTAAGGTCTCATATAAATCGACCAATCACAATTAAAACTACAATTTTACGTTTTAAAATACTCGACTGTGATTGGCCAATTTGTTTACGGCCATACGATTACAATTACAATTTTTGTACCTGTAATGGCCTTTTATACTTTTTAGAATAAGATTCCACTTAAAAAGATTTAGAGAATACGCTTTTTTTTATATACGTGATAACAAATTTTTAAAAGAATTAAATCTTCTAGCGAACAATGTCATAATCTAATTTCGGGAATATATAAAACGTCGTGCAAAACCGGTGAAGGTGTAAACGAGATGTTTGAGGATATAGCACAGCACCTGGTTGAGGCTAATCGATCGCGAATGGAGCTTCACGAGATGGACAAGGATCGATTTAAGATTTCATATGTCGATGAAGCAACTGATCCATCATGTTTGTGCTAATCTGTAATTGAAATTCGTCAACATGACACACACTCTCTGAGAATCTCTAAAGCTTTAAGGAAAACAGAATGAAATCTTTTATATCAAGCACATGTTACTTTCCTATGAGGGAAAGTTGCATCTCGCAGAGGAAGGAAGAATGCATAAACGTGATATGTATACCAAGTACACAAGTTGCGCGCTATGATCCGAATTAAATCTAGGACAACGCTACGGCAAAACAAATTTCTTGATTGAAAATTTATTACATGTGAAATTATATCTTAATCGACTAGGCTTGATTTATTAATATGATTTACATGATCGGTAATATTATACACTTGATAAACATACATACTATATCTATTTAAGTTTGTAAAGGTTAAACGATAACCAGGCACTAGTGCTGAGTCCATTTGATAGTCTTCAAATCGATACCATCTTCTACCATTTCCCACAGTGGGCTACAAAAAAACAAAAATATTAAATTTTTGGTACGTTTTTACGTAATGCCATGGCTAATAATAGATGCATATCAGACGATAGAGAAATAGAGATAATCACGATTTCATGAAACGTCCAGCGATAAAATCGTTCCCTCCGTGAACTGAGATTTCAATCGTTTCAAATTGTAAAGATATAACGCCAAAGTATAAAAACGTGTACGTAAATCTAACATAGTTTCTCCACTACGTCTCATACTTTCAGAATAAACGTTTGTACAGTAATTGATGAATGTATTACCTCATCTCTCGAAGTCGTTTTACATGCTGTATCGTATTGTCCGCCGTATAATCGACTTCCTCGAACGTTGTAAATCGTCCGATGCCAAACCTAGTTAAAGTCGCAAGTGACATCGATAAAATATAAAATTGCTAAAGTATATTGAAAATATCATTCAAGTGGCTCTATATATCGTTTCAGACTTATATAACATTCAGTGAACAAGTATAAAACGATACTGGATATTCCAATGATACTTCCAAACATTTTATAATGGTTGTGTTCCGATACATTACCAATATTGAAAACCTATAGTTTACATCATGTGTATAGATTTTTAATATTGATAGTGTATATTGAAATAGCAGTGGATTATTGATCAACGAAATTCCTTTATCTCAAAGTATATACCTGATACTGGAATGTGCCAGATCTTCCGAGGCACCTATTGCTCTGAGCACGTAGCTGGGTTCCAAGCTTGCACTGGTACAAGCCGAACCGCTGCTTAATGCCACGTCCTTTAAAGCCATCAATAACGATTCACCCTCTACGCATGCGAATGACAGATTCACGCAGCCAGGATACCAGGCTATAGGATCTCCGTTTCGCACAACTTGCGACAAATTTGACGTTATCTTTTGAATCAGGTGATTCGAAAGTGTGTTGATGTATCTGTGATCATACTGGAAAAAAATATACAGTGTGTATTTTAATATCTCAAATGCATCAACATGAAGCGAAACTTATGTTTTACTTACGTCCATTTCTGTCTGCGCTAACTCACAAGCAGCACCTAACCCTACTGCCAAGGGCGTTGGCACAGTACCACTTCTCATCCCTCTTTCTTGCCCGCCACCGCTTTGCAATGGTTCTACACGCACTCGAGGCCTCCTTCTAACATAAAGGGCTCCAATACCTAAATGCAGATTAGCTGAGTAAAAACTGTAGATGCAGCGAACTTTTTTATTTTAATGTAGAATTATTTTTATAACTTATTGAAATGAAATTTGTATTAGAGACAAAAGATCGTAAATTTCTATTGTAATATAAAACTTCTAAAAACATATTGATTTTTTAATAATTATGTCTACAATCTAAAACAATATATACAAAAGAAATAAGTATATTATTTTTTGTGTAATAGATAATCAATTTATACAAAATTACCTTTTGGACCATATAACTTGTGACCACTGATAGACATTACATCAATATTCATAGCATTAACATTAACTGGTACTTTGCCTATAGCTTGCGCAGCATCCGTGTGAAAAAAGACCTTTTTCTTTCTATATAAGTAATAAGTTAAAAGTGAAATTAAAAAGTAACTATATACATACACACATATAATAGAATATTTACAATATAAAAATCTTGATGCCTACCTACAAATAGTACCAATTTGTTCAATAGGCTGTTTAACACCAATCTCATTATTCACCATCATCACAGAAACCAGTGATGTAGATGGCCTAATGGCTGCTTCCAGTTCGCTGAGGTCAATAAGACCATTTGATTTTACGGAAATGTATGTTACATCAAATCCTTCAGCTTCTAGAGCTCTACATGAATCCAGTACGCACTTGTGTTCCTAGATAAAAGTAGTTAATTATAGATTGACTTAAGAAAATAAATAAAAACTTATAAAAATTTCTCACTGTTTGGGTTGTCACAATATGAGTTTTTTTGGATTTGTAGAACCTTGCTATGCCCTTTATAGCAATATTATTGCATTCTGTTGCACCAGATGTAAATATCACTTCCTTCTTATCTGCTCCTATTAGATTTGCAACTTGCTGTTAAAAACAATATCAAATCTTATTTGCTGTTAAAAACAGAAGTAATTTTTTAGATTAAACAATCATATAATATATAAGAATCTGTAAATTTAAAATAACCTGGCGAGCATGCTCAACTGCTGCTTCTGATTCCCAACCATACATGTGAGTTCTGGAATGTGGATTACCATGGTATACTGTCAGATACGACATCATCTTATCCAATACTCGAGGATCCTAGTAATTTATTATTTTGTACGTTATTTGTATGCACACTTGATTTTCGCTTTTTATAACTGAATTAGTGTACTTTTTCTATTTAAAGTGAAGTAAAAATATATTTAAAATTTGACGAAAATGAAAAGAAAAAATCAAGTGCAGTTCAGTGTAATAATAAAAAAAAACAAATTTATAAGTTGCAAAATATGACATCATCTATCAAACTTACCAATGGAGTAGTGGCTTGGGCATCCAAATAAAGGGCCCTACCTTCCGTAGGACCCTTTTTATAATCATCCATGATAGGAGCTACATTTAAATAGCAATTATTATTAAAAATCACAAACCTCTTGTAAACCAACAGTGTCAACATTACTCACATTCATATTCGGCAACCTCTGATAACTGTTGACCGCAGGTATGCAAACGACGATCCTTCACGCGTTGCAGCGCGACAATCAAACTCCTTGTTGACCGAAACATTCTAATTATCGCCTACAACTGTCAACAACTGTTCTCATAAAGGTAAATCACGTATTCCAGGAACTCGCATGTTCTAACCCTTAGAACATATATACCTGGAAAGGGAATGAAGGATAGTGGCCTGTGTCCAAGTTGGGTGCGAGAGAGAACCACATTTTAAAGAAAGAGAAGGGTAGATTGTTACCTCCGTCCGCACTCCGCAATGCGCAAGCGCGAATGAGCGAAACGGCGCACAGCTTTAAGCGGGGAGCACAGACTTTTGCATAACGCATAAAGCATGTGCATAAGGAATTTCATTGGTCCATTATTAGCGTTTTATTTGTAAGAGAGGTTAGGGTTAGGAAATGAAGGTGTCACCTAAAAAGTTATATTTTGTAGGAAAAAATGCCAGGCCCATATTGTGTCTTATGCGGTAAACGTGATAAATCGTGATAAGCTTTTACGATGTAATATTTGTGATACATGCTCTATTTTTTTAACTGCTAAATCTACTGATTCAATATTAATAACTTTAAAAAGTAGAGGAAAATTGATTTTTCCATCAGAAGATGTTATAAAAATAGCAAAAGTATGTGAAACTATTATTCGAGAAAACAGTCATATTATTTTTAAAACTAAAAATATTAAAAATGTGTTGTGCATGAAATCATTTCAAACTGTTTGTCATTTAGTTTTTAATGATAATAAAATGACGGAACATATTATGCAACAAGATATTTTCAATAACCATAAAGCGGAGAGCACAGACTTTTGCATAACGCATAATACATATACATAAAGAATTTTATTGGTCCAATGACTCATGCATAAGAAAATGGGCCAATGAAATTCCTTATGCACATGCTTTATGCATTATGCAAAAGTCTGTGCTCCCCGCTTAAGACTGAATTAATACAAAGTATTATTAAAATTTATATAAATTTGCGTTTGTTTCACGAAGGAAAAAGTGCGACTGATATTAAGCAAAAAGATTTTATTAGACAAAAATATTCAAAATTAATACACTTTAAACACCAATAATATATACATATATATATCTCCAATGTTATTTTGTTCTTTTGCTTGTATAAAATAGAGTTTATAATTACTTATCACTGTATGTACACTGTCCGACATTAATGCGCGGTGAGTGTGACGTGTGGCGTCATCCGCGCTTGCACATTGCGAGCACAGGTTAAAAGCGATCTTTCTCTCTCGTACCCAACTTAGACACAGATTTTTACTATGGAGAACATAGCAATTCCCCTTCCAGGTATATATGTTCTAAGTTCTAACCTCGCAATAAGAGCCCAAACCACAGTATATACAGTAGCGCAACTCTCATGATTTCACCGTAGCTAAAAATGAACTGCACATGCGCGACCGAGGCGCGTAACCAATCAGGGCACTTGATATTTTATCTCACTTCTTCTTTCTATTGTCAATATCTATCAGTCCCATTGAAATGTCCATATAAGGCTGGAGTCCCATGATACGGAAATTTCACCGGAACGGAACAATGAGACCAATCACAATCGCAGAAAGGAAAGTAGAGTAATGATTGCAGAGATCTGATTGGTCTCACTGTTCCGTTCCGGTGTAATTTCCGTATCATGGGACAGCACCCTAAGGCATTTAGGCCGGTATTCATAGTCAGTTCTTATTTCAAGACTGTCTTATAGCGAATTCGATCGCCTGCACTAGTGTACACTAAGTGTAAATTTTCCCAGTGCAGCGTGTTCGATCGATGGCCCCTGTTTGGTGCACTGCACTCGTCGTATTCGGTAATATTGCACTATTATGGTACACATCATATGCTGTGTTCGATTAGCGTCACATTACACTAGTGTAGCACTGACTTTATATTCGGATAGATAAAGCAAACTGAGCGAGTGCAAAATTTCTTGCATTGCCAATTTCGTCAGTGCAGTTTGCTGACACTACTAGGTTACACTCGCACAGTTTAGTGCAACACGAATTCAGTGTTAAGGAGCCTACAGACCAGAGCGGCGCAGCGGTGAAGCGGCGAGCGATAGCCAATGAGAGCCATGCTTTTACGCAAAAGCATGACTCTCATTGGCTATCGCTCGCCGCTTCACCGCTGCGCCGCTCTGGTCTGTAGGCTCCTTTAGTGTAAGTCGACCGAATTCGCTATTAAGTAATGACTTAGGCTGAAATCACACGATGCGGAATAGGATTGCGGAATAGAGAGTGCGTCATTGAAGCAACCAATCAGCGTTAAGGTTGGATTATACTGGCCGTAATCTGTTAACTTATGCTGTAATCTGTAAAAATTGACCAATTATAATCGATTATTCTCCTCTCATTCGACTGTGATTGGTCAATTTTTACAGATTACAGCATAAGTTAACAGATTACGGCCAGTATAATCCAACCCTTATTCCGCATTTTGCTTTCTAGCACTGATTGGTTCCTTGAATGACGCACTCTCTATTCCGCAGTTCTATTCCGTACCGTGTGATTTCAGCCTTATGGGCCTTCTACAATAAAGGTTGATTTATACTGGCCGTAAACTGTTAACTTATGCCGTAATCTGTAAAAATTGACCAATCACAGTCGAATGAGAGGGGAATAATCGATTATAATTGGTCAATTTTTACAGATTACAGCATAAGTTAACAGATTACGGCCAGTATAATCCAACCTTAAGCCGTAAGTCACAAATCATAAGTCATAAGCTAGAAATGAACCAATCACAACCGTCAATTTTTAGTTTCTTACTTCCGATTTATGACTTGTGGCTTATTGTAGAAGGCCCATTAAGATGCTAAAGCGGCCCTCTGATTGGTTCGTAACTTCTCAAGACCATAGAGATACTAGTACTAGAGTACGCATTGTCGGAAATTTGAGGAGTGGGGGTAATTCTATTTAGAAAAGGACGCGCTCATTTGGAACCGTTTCGTTCTCTCTCGTTTCGCGCATGCGTATAGCCGTATACTCTGAGAGAGGGGATTGAAAGAAAGGGCGGAATCCATAGACGTTGCTTAAAATCTGTCTTGAGATAGGGCGGAATCCATAGACGTTGCTTAAGATTCAAACTGGTCTTGAGCTAGTGCTTAAGACCACAATTGATTCATAGATATTGCTCAAGACCAAGTCTGAAGCTAAAACTTGGGACCATGCTTAACTAAGAAAATCTCATTCCATAGTGAAATCTTAAGTGCGACTCAAGATTATTAGATGCATAGTCATTGCTTAAGCCCGATCTTGAGCTAGTCTTTGTCGAGTCCAGTAAATCATGGACTTAAGACGGTCTTGAAATAAAAAGTATAGTATTTAGTTTTTATTTGTGTGTGTATTAATATTCTTCTATTTATTTTTTCATATTTTTAGAGAAAAGGAAACGGAAAAGCATATAGTTATGGTAGAATTACTACAAATATTTGTATATCTGTCATTGGGTGAACTAACCTAAAAATACCTCACATTCAAACAATAAGAAATTTTTAGTATAGTTCAATACTTTGTCCGAACATATTTCTTATTGAGACTCTGTGACTAGGCATTTATATATTTTTACACTTGATCATAAGTAGTTTCAAGTTAATTATATATAATGTGTATTATAAACATATACAATATACTTATATAATATAACTTTTAAATCTATAATATTTACAATTAAGATATTAATTATTTATTATACATTTTAGATAAGCGCACATTATAGAACAATATCTAAAATGTTTGGATTAACTTTGTCTACATTTTTTTCTGATCCTCCTCCGGTGAGAAATCTTGATTGCCTTTCAGTTGTTAATATATTCTTAGTTTGCTATTTTAAATTAGACCAATACTTTTTTAACTGCTGTACATCCCTCTGTACTATAAAAACATTGCTTATTAAAAATATATATATATGT
>NW_017280313.1:45924-46239 GCF_001594065.2 Cyphomyrmex costatus
CCCTTCAATGACGCTTCTCTGTTTTCTAGGTCTCTAGTTAAACTGCTCTAGTGGTTCGTAGCCACCATAGACTTATACTCATAGACTGCGCATCTCAACGGGCCATGGACATAGAAATATAGGGACAGAGCATAACGTTGCGGGGGGGAAGCCACTGCGGGACGGTGCGACTAGAGACCTAGAAAACAGAGATGCGTCATTGAAGGGTATGGCTTGATTGGCTGTCTAAATCACGTGATCAGAGAGCCATTTTAATTCACTATTGCATCTAATAGATATAGTTTTATAACGTATGTACATATATATATAGAGAGA
>NW_017280313.1:46274-46811 GCF_001594065.2 Cyphomyrmex costatus
AACTATTATTATGGTGTAAGTATTCTTATTTGTGTGAATATTTAATATCGGACTTAACCTAACCTAATCTAATCTTTCTACCTTTTGCATCAACTGTCATCAGCTTATTGGTCAAGAGCACTTATATTGAATTAAAATGGCGATGGTTATCTAACCCAACCGACGCAATGTCGCATCTCTGTTTTCTAGGCCTCTAGGTGCGACGAGGTAATACATGCCTAAGTCTGATTGGCTGTTATTGTACGCATGCGCAAGTGACAAGTGTGATATATGTGCATGCAACTCTAACCTCTAGCTGGGTTCAAGTCTCAGCACCGGTGAAGTCCTGACATTTTTTCTCGGCTTAGCTCTCACATAATATCTTGAAATTAAAATGGTGCAATGTTGTGTACCGAATTGTAGAAATAGATCCGACATTCAAAATTGGAAATGGACAAGCAGTGTGAACAAAAATCGTAAAATTACATTGTAATTTATGTATTTATGTATTTTTTTTATTATACTCTGTTCTCTGTTCCTTTTATTCTGCATAGCTTT
>NW_017280313.1:52414-53686 GCF_001594065.2 Cyphomyrmex costatus
ATATATTTCAATATTATACTTCTTCATCCATTTTAAGATATCGCTAGTCGTTGGGAAAATCCAACTACAAAATCACGTCGCCAGCGATCACGTGACGTCACTATGTCGCTGAAAAATGAGCGATGAGCGACGCATGAAAAGGTAGAGTTCCTCTAGTAAGAGTTAAGCCATCAGCCGGAAGCCGCCATTTTCTGGGACCACCCGACGCGCGAAGATTGAAACTGCATATTACGAATGAATTCGAAAGTGAACAGAATGAGAGTTATCATATAGGAATTGACTAGTGCAGATGCTATTGTTTCTCTTAGATGATATTCTATTAGCATAATACAAAACTTTCATCGTACACATTGAGTTTATATCTCAAATCTAGCTTAGGTTATTAAACCGTCTTTGTTCTTTATTTGATTTTACATTACCACTATCAGATTTCAAGTATATGAACTCTGTAGAGAATGTTTGTGGGTCTTTAATTTGAAATAGGTAATGAATAATTTGACGTAAATATCTATTAATTTTAACAGGTATCTTACAATTTATTAGTATATCACATAAACATTGCAGATTTCAAAATAAAAACTTCATTGCATAGAATGAGTTTATATTCGAAATCTTTCTTTTTGTTTTGAAGCCTTCAGTATAGCATATGTGATAAATTTTTTATGTAAATAATTATTAGTTTGAACAAAAATCTTATAGTAGTTGCAATGAAACATTCATCGCAAAGCGATTTCAGATTTCAAATTATCACCATTTAGTAAATCTTATTTAGTGAATCTTCTTTATTTATGCGTAAGGTTCAGCATTTCCAGATTTGAAGCGAAATGATTTTCTAATTCTAAGTTTATGTACTATATATTAGTATTCATATAGAAATTCCAAGTTACATTCAATTCTCTGTATTTTTTAATAATAAATCAAAGAAAATAATGATAATTTTGTGATAAGGAAACAGAATTCGGAACATAAAACTTCGATCATAGATCTTACCAAGTAAACGAGTCAGTTTATTAAAATAATTTTTTCGTGACTCAAGTGAAAAATAGAAAGTTTTTAAATACGTGTCAAATTTATAAAAATTCAAAACCTTATTTTTTGATAAATTGCAATTTTTATCTTTTTCATTCGAGTTACGAAAAATTCATTTTAATGTAATTTAAACGTGAAATTCTTTTTCGTAACTTAATTACATAATTATCGCATGGGAAATGATTGTCAATAACGTTTAAATTATGTTAAACTTACCTGAGTAAGAATTTCAATTTACTTTGA
>NW_017280313.1:53788-65712 GCF_001594065.2 Cyphomyrmex costatus
CATGGTATAAGAATAAGGGTATGCTCACGCCGTGGACACCCACTGCGCAGTCAAAGCGTGACGTCACTCTCGGGGCCAATCAGATCGCCCAAACGAGAACATGGTGGCTCCTGATACTTGACATGGTTAATGTTCGGTGATACATACGATACGTACACAATGTCCTGTTGTATAAAAGGTTGTGGCAATTATTATCGCAAAACAAAATTGCTTAACGGAAACAGCATAAAATATTTTTCGTTTCCGAAAGATTTAACGATTGCATCTAAATGGCTTGTTGCATGTGGAAATCAAAACGTTAATATTAAAAAAGGTAAGATTTTGTATTTCTTGTAAATGTACAAATGTAACGAAATCAACTGTATATAATTTTGCTAAAGAAATACAACTAAAGAAATACAACTAAAGAAATACAATATATATATCTCTGAAGGAAAAGGTATTAACATTTTTATATATTTGTTTCATAATAAATTCTTCTATCTTTGTTGAGTTTGTAATGTTTACTTATGGTTACATTTTGTTACAAGATATTCATTAGTTCTTAAATTATTTAAAAACGTATTTTTCCTGTAAACTTTAAATCAAAATAAAATAAAATATCTGACGAAAATGCTGCTAACATAAGTTGTTTGGAAACAGCAGTTTTAAATTTACCGCTTGTTTGTGTGACGTCACACTTTGACAATTTTAATTGGTCGCATGCGCGTGAGCATACCCTTATTCTTATACCATGTGAAAAGGTACCTTGACAGATGTCTATATAGTATAGACATCTGTGTTCGTAGCATCAATGGACCGTAGGCGGTGTGTATTGTGTATTTTTTGAATTTTTCGATCGGTTCCAATCCAATCGTGTTTCTTGCGCGTGTGATTAGGCCTGTTCTTTTTCTCTGCACTGTGCAATAAGTTGAAGTGAAACAGATATACATTTGTTTCACTTCAACTTATTGCACTGTCTGAACTGGTGCAGAGACAGTGCATGCAAAAAGAACAAGCCTATTAGTTCGACACGTCTTTCAAAGTTTGAAATGTGACATCCACTCTATTGCAACGGAATTTAATTCCGTTTTATCAATCGTGTTACAAATTTTTACCGTGACCTGTAAACGATGCGAGCACAAGTGACGAGAAGCTACGTGTACTACCTGAAGACAAGCGGCATTTGCGTCGTAGTGCTCGGGTAAGTGATTTCAAGGTGACTCTATCACTCGAAATCAAGGTTGCGTCAAATGCCTCATGTTTGCATTGGAATTATATTTCATTCTCAGAGGATGCTGGTTCCTGTATCAACTGCGACAGATATCGCAGACCATTCGATCGACTGTCAACACAAGCGTCCTAAATTTAGAGCAAGCCCGGGCACAGTATATCTACATTGATGATCCTCGATTTAAAGGTAATCATCTACTCTCAGCAGCAGAACACAATTGTTTCAGTTTCGGTATATACTGCCAATACTAAAACTCTATAGTTTACGTTACATGTATTATATATTTTTAGTACTGGTAATGCAATTAGAACATAGTTTATATATACATACATTTTCCCAGATAGCAAAATGCTAGCAGTATGCCAGCAAACTTGATCATGACGTGCAGCAGATATCAAGCTGCTGCTTCCTCATTAAGCTTAGTTTCTAACAGCTTATCCTGCCAACTTAACACAACGATAGAAATAAACAACAAAAATCAATCATTATTTGCTATCACATCGTGACAGCGAAAACGCGGTAAAAATACAACATGATCTGACATAATCAAGTACTGACAGCCTGCTGTCACGGCGTGACGGCAGGCTGTGCTCAATTTTTGCTGCGTTTTTGCTGTCAGTACTTAATTATGTCAGATCGTGCAGTGTTTTTGCTGTCATAATATGACAATAAGTGTGCCAGATTTTTAACAACATTTTGCTGATTTATAACATGTAGACATGTTTTATATCAAGTTTTCATCTATTTTTTGTTAATTTATTTTGCCAGCATGTAATGCTCGAATTCTGCTTTCTTTATTTCGGTAATGTTTGATGAATTTTTACAGAATTTTTGCTAGTGTATTATGACGCAGGTCTGCTCTATTTTTGCTATATTTCTGTTAGCGCTATACTGAAATGGTAAACCGTGTTCGACTGTTGCTCGATTTTTGCCATTATAATGTAGTATAAATTAGCAATGCGTGCTTTTGGCAGGTTTGGCTGTTTGGGTTGGTGTTCAAACTAGTGTATCCGGTGATTACATCTAATATTCGAATAAATGAATAAAAAATGAATGAAAATACTTATTTGAATGCACTTCTTTTTTATTCGCCAAGAAACGAATAAATATTTTTTCATTCAATTTGAATAAATATTTTTTTAATATGATTAAAAATATTTTTATTTTGTATTCACTTTTACTTTGTATATTATCCGTACATAGCTTGTAAGCCTGCAAGATAAACAGATAAAAATAACAAAGTTATAAAGCTCCATGTGTATAAATCAAAGTATATAGAATAAGGGCAAAGAGCTAGTAATACAATTAGATTATATCTCATACAATATTTAAAAAATCTGATACATTCTCTAATGTTGATACTTAATTTAACGAGATTACAGAATTCTTTTAAGAAATGATAGGTATCTAAGCCATAATGATTTCAAATAAAAAACAGATAAAACAAGATAAAACTTTACTTTTTTTTATTTAAAATTTGAATTTGGATATAGAATCACGAAGATGTTTACTCTATTCTTAGAATCTTAGCAAGGTCGCCAATGACTATCCAGCAGTTTCTGGTACCAGCATACCTGTAAAATGTGGTTGGAAAAGAAATTTTCTTATGATCCTGACTTGTAAATAAACATCATCGTTTAACTGCTGATACAATCTGTAAAATATTTTGCTTTTGGGCTTGGTTAAAGCTTGAATAATCCAGATGAGAAAATGAAAGCTATCGCTGAAGTTTTTGTTGGAAATAAATAAAAATAAAAAAAAATTTATATATTTCATAGATTTTTTGTAAAATAAAAAATCTATTGTTCCCTAAAAATATTTTTTGAACTTCTAAGTCTCGTCCTTCAAAAAAACTGAATATTACAACGACAAAAATTAATTAATTTTTTTACTTAAAAAACATCAAAGAGCCGGTTATAATTAACGAATGCTTATTGGAGTTTTCTTTTTCAGTTTACCTATATTTTGTTTGAATGAATATAAATACTCGATAAATATTCAATTTTTTTAGTGAATAAATATTTTTAAAAAACCCAAAATTTTGAATGAACATATGATTACATTTTGTTTTACATGAAAAATTTGAATAAATACAATTTGAAGCTCAATTATAAATTTTTGTATTTATCAGGCACACTAGTCCAAACATTGATCAATCCTCTGGTTTTAGATATCTTCATGTTCAGAAAGGACGAGGATTTACATGGACCTGCATTGAAAAAGCCTAGAAGCCTCAGTGATGTTCTGGCGAAGTGGTGGAAGGTAAAGAATCATAAAATTGCATATAAGTTATTATATATGGCTCAGCATGGGAACAAGAACGAGCGTTATAAAGCTGCAACTACACTTGGTTCTCTGTCGTACTTAAAAGGTAATAGCTCTAGGCCTATATTCTTATCTGAGTATCATCTAGATATTATTTATCTTGGTTGTTTTTAAATGTTAAACAAATATATTATAAAATAATACCTCAGATAGAAATCTGAATATGCTTACGGCTGGAATCAGATTATACATTGAATATTGAATATTGAAGATAGAAATTTGACCAATAAAGATAAAAAAATTTATTATTTGGATTGATCAAATTTTAATCTTTTATGCCTAATTTTAGCCTTGGAGTGTGTAAATCTTTCAGATTGGCAGTATCGTCAATTGGCACAGATGATGGATGCTAAAACAGCAGTAGCTCTCGCAAGAATGCCCAATGTTAATTCACTGTTCTTTTTGCAACCACCGTATTATCATGTGCAATACAATTTAGATGTATGTGATTTTCATTTTAAACTTAACTTTTAATTATTTTAAGTTTAACTTTCTAAAAGTATGTGTATTTGTAGAATGTATGTGTAATTGTAGAATAAAATATATGCATGCTATTTGCCAATATTTTCCATTGTTGTAAAAGTAGTATATTCAATATTTTTTTGCAGGATGTATTAGAAAAAGTACATTCGCTGTTGTTAAATTTGAATGCTTTATGTGACAATACACATCTCTGCCTTACACAGTTTCTCAGTAAAATGTTTAAAGATTCACATAGAGTAAGTATTTAAATATACATGAAAAAAAATAAGTATGAAAAGTGTATATTAACATATAATTATTTAAATAATTGTTTTTAACGTGTTAAAGAAATTAAAGTATCTTAATTAAATTATTATTCCAAAATTATAATTGGTAATAAATACACATTACAATCAAGTGACGTGTAACAAATAATTTTAGGAATAATTTAACTTATAAATATTTCAGTATTTGTAAAGATGTTACACATAGTATTATAATTGTAACTTAATAATATCCATATTATGATAACCATCTATTTAATTTGATGTATAGTATCTTGTAGAATGGTTTGACCATGATTTGGCAAGTGTGGGACTTTCTGTAGAAACAACAACAGTTCGAGATGATGAATTACTTAAAAGTTGCATTCATGCAATCTGTCATCATTCTTCTGTGGAACAATATAGCAAACGTAAGTTATGAGAATGTTTTTGTGTAATTCTACAAATTGATATACACTCTTTATGTTTTGCTTTATTTTTGGATTTTAGATTTGATTAATGCTGGAGCTCTGCCGATATTGACAGCGATACAGAAAATTTGTAATGACGACATAGAAATATGTATATTACTAGCAAGAATATTATCCAATATATCTCTGCATTCCGAATATTTGGAGACTATTTATGAGTCTGGTAAGATAAATTTGATCTTTCTGTAACATATTGCATTGTTGATGACGTAACTGCTTTGATAAAGGATGGATTGGCATATTGTCACGTTGGTCCCATAGTGACGACATTCGTCTGTCAGCACAGGCGATCAGTGCATTGATAAATCTGGATACAGATGGAAACGAGAAAGCGAGATATCCGCAGAGTGTCTATCTTCTCCATCCTTTACATAGAGTACATACAGCGACAAAAGTGGATGTTGTGTTCCTGCACGGACTGTTAGGTGGAATTTTCGTTACTTGGAGACAACGTGACATTGATACCTCTGCACTTGGAGTTGTAGGTATGTTAATACTTATGTACAATCATAAAATTTCTTGAATTTTATTCTTTCATTATTTTTATTGTATCCCTAGAGTGACTATATAAGAATAAGAATAAAAAATTAAAAGATAAAGTACGCACGGTAATTGAATGTTATATTATAAAACATTGCAAAATTTATCCAGAATTTATTCATACGGATCTGATTTAACAATAAATATATTGTTCAGGGTTGCTACAAGTCAGGGAAATCAGGGAAATGTCAGGGCATTTGAAAAATGCGTCAGTAAATCAGGGAAAATCAGGGATTTTAGCGCACTTTTCGGGAAAAATAACATAGCTGTAAAGAAATTTATTTATATCACGACGCCACAATCGATAAAATCATTTCGCTTTGTTCTTCAAGCCAACTCGGTTGCTAAAAAAAGATCTTTGTTTACAAAAATTTCAGAATTGAAGACTAGTGAATAAGAAGGTAAAACTTTTGGCAGAAAAAACTAATGAACTAAGTGCTCTTGATGAAGAAATAACATCACTGATGTCATTAACATTCAATTAAAAAACTTGTACAATTTTTTATGTTGCATGCAGTATTTAAGTTTTCTTTAAGGATTTGAAATTTTAGTTATGTTAAAAAGCTGACGTAAACTTGTAAAGATTTAAAATGCTTTACTAAAAACATCGAAATTTTAAAGTTGTCTGTTCTTTTGTTTTATATATAAGAAAGTTCTATGTCACTTATGAACAAGTGAGTAAAATAAATATTATTCTATAATTTTATGATTTTTCTTTCAAATATGTTAACTTTTCTAAGCAGATTGAGATTTTAATAAACAGATCATAATTTTGATAAAAAAGAAACTATTCATTGATTTATGTTCCTTATATTTTAAGTACAGTAGCAAAAAGAAAGAGAGGAAATTTTAGGATGAAAAATTTATGGCAACCCTATAATGTTGAATTAACAGTCTACAATATAACTTTGAAATTTTGCAATATAGCACATTTTTGCATAGCATAGCGTTCAGTTACCAATGCAACTTTATTTCTTTACAATTGTTTATAATATATTTTGGTAAAATTTTTAGAGCTATATTTTTCATAATAAAGATTATCTCTTTTCTTTATTTTGTCAAATAACGCGTTTAATTGCAGAGGATAATTCATTGGTCGAAAACACTACAGACTATTTGTCCACTATGGTTGATGACGATCGTCCTCAAGAATTCTTTAAAGACTTGGCTCGCGATCTGCATTTGCGCGAGTGGAGAAAAATAGGTCAAGATTTTGAGGTGATACTAGATGATTGTCCACAAAACACAAACGATCGTGCGTGCGGACCTTATTTCTGCGGAGGGTAGATTTTTATATATTTGTCAATTTTAATCTATTATGTTGGATAACTTGTTTATAAACAAATATCGTATTTTTAATTTGTGAATTTTACACACGATATCTTTAGAGATGACACTTGTATGAGGAATGCTCTTGACTCTACATCCAAAACACTTTGTTGGCCGAAAGACTGGTTACCTGTAGACATACCATCCTTGCGAATCATAGGTATTAACTATGGAACAAGTTTATCTATGTGGACTCCTTTCTGTCCAATAGAAAGTATGAAGTAAGTACTGTATTTCGCTTATTATTCTACGAGAATATTTGAATTTTCCATGTGTAATAAATTTAGGTATTAAATATTCCGATAATTTCATGCATCACATTTATTTTTGTTAGAAGCACTATTAAAGAGAGAAGCGAAGAATTCGTTTCCAAATTGGCAATGGCAAATGTGGGCCAACGACCACTTATATGGGTCGCCCATTCAATGGGTGGATTATTAATTAAAAAGATGCTTGTAGAAGGTATGTACTCGTATAAGTTGAACATTTACATTAATTGTTATACTTTGATAAATGTACCAATAAAATTATTATTAACAATCATAAAAACAGGCAATAAAGAGTCGAACGCTGTTGACAATGCGAAAAAAAATTTAATAAATCTTACAATAAACATGAAGATTATCCGTCGAACGTTTCGGTCTGTAATTTAGACCATCTTCAGCGACAATATAATAATAATACAAAACTTCATTTACTTCGAGTTAGAATGCATATCGTAGAAACAAATATTGTTGAATGACAAAATGTTCTTGTGCACCAACTGGAGATAAATTCATCGTTTATAATGGATATGGAATTGTGTAATTAAAATTTATATGTCTCGGAAATATGTCTGTGAAAAAAATCATTGCCATAAAAATTCTATTAGTGTCACATTATTAATTTCCTCTATTTAAGATTATCCAGAACAATTACTAAAAAAAAAATTTTTTTTTTTAATACACTCACCTCTGTTGGTAGACAAAAACATTATTTCACAATTAAATTCATAATCTAATTATATTAGAAAGTCAGAAATCAAAAACTACGTTTGTACAAAAAATTTTAAAGTTAGAACTTAAAGACGCATTCAGATCTAGAGCTGCGTTACAAAATGGAGTATTTTGTATTGTGCGTAGGATTGATAGCAGTCTTGTGGATTATGTAACAAATTCTTCCGTTTACAAAACAAAAAATTATTTAGAGAGTTCAAGAAAAATAAATATAAAATGATTGGGAAAATGAGTAAATTAAAAAATAAAAAAGATATTATCTTCAAAAATAGAATTACAAGCATTAGATATTTTTGGAATAACAATAATAAGATTGGTAACACTAATGAAGATTTCAAGCCTTTTTCTTTTACTTTTAATAAATTGATCAATTATAGGGAGGTTTCTATAAATCCAACAGAGTTTAATCTCAACCATCCGTTTTTTTCTTTAAATTCTGTAAGAAATAAATGGTTTTATAATCTATCATCTATTGACATTCCTAAGCAAATTCAATGCTTTTTACAATTAGGCGAAACTTTTTCACTTCCTTTTTTTGACGAAAGAAAAATTATTTTTGAATTTATTAAAAATTAGGAAAGTAATATTAGTAGATTACAACCAAGCTTTCATAAAATTTTTAGAAACAGGAGTTCAATTTATTAATAAATTATTTACATTTTCACATACAAGAACAAATAAACAACTGTTCGACAGACTTAGATGGCTAAAGAAAAAAACAAACAATTTTTTAAAAGAAAATAACTTAATATTAACTAAAGCTGATAAAGGTAACGTAACGGTAGCTCTTAATAAGGAATTTTATATAGAAAAGGTCAATGGGATGCTTAGTGATGTCAATACTTATATAAAATCTCCTAAAGATCCCACTAATAAAATGATAAATAGTTTAAAGCAATTAATTACAAAATGGAAGAATCATAAATATATCACGGAGGACTGCTATCAACGTCTTAGATACAATAAAGGAACGCTTGCAAGAGGTTACGGCTTACCGAAGGTTCATAAACCTGGATGCCCATTCAGAATCATTATTTCATCTATTGGAAGTCCCTTTCACTCTTTTGCCACATTTCTACACAAACAAATTATTAATAGAATTCCAAAATCTTCTAGTATACATAAACGACAGTTTTGAATTGGTGAGGAAATTATCTAACACAAGGATTGAAAAAGGTTACATCTTGATCTCCCTGGATGTGATCTCATTATTCACGAATAATCCTTGTAAGGCAGCTTTGAAATCGATTTCCAACAGATGGAATTATTTATCAATGAATTGTTGAATGTATTCCAAAAACTGAATTTATAGAAGCAGTTAAAATGATTCTTGAATCAACTTATTTTATATTTGACAGTCAGATTTACAAGCAAAGTTATGAGACACCTATGGGTTCTCCTCTATCTCCAGTTTTGGCAGACTTAGTCATGCAGGACCTTGAGAGGGAGGTATTGAGCACATTTGATTTTCACATTCCGTTTTATTATAGATATGTTAACGACATTGTCTTGGCGGTATACCCAGGGAACAAATTGATACGATACTACAAAGTTTTAACAGTTATCATCCAAGGTTACAATTTACAATTGAAATAGGTGGTGACAGAATTGATTTCCTGGATACTACCATGATAATAATTTTATACAATTTGACTGGTTTCAGAAACCTACATATTCGGGCAGAATTTTAAATTTTTGGTCTCAGCACCCCCTTTCTCAAAAAATAAGTGTAATATATGGCTTAGTCGATAAGGCGTTTTTACTTTCACACCCAGAATTCCATAAGAAAAATTTGAAATTTATTATTGATATTTTAATACTTAATGACCATCCATTGGATTTTGTTTTCGAAGAAGTTAAGAAAAGAATTCATGCAATTATGGATAAACCATTAAAACCTAAAGTTGTTAATAACAATGCTAGAAAGGATAATACTAGTTGGTTCACAATCCCGTATGTAAAGAGAATTTCTGACAGTTTCAGAAGCATAGTCAATGGAATAAATCACAGAATTGCATTTTTTATAGTATTAATAAATTAAATAATTTTATTAAAGTACAGAAAGACCCCCTTCCACATATAATGAAAAAGAATATTGTATATAAGATTCAATGTAATGATTGTGATGCTACATATGTTGGTCAGACTAAGAGAATGTTAAAAACGAGAGTAAATGAACATCGCAGTCATATACGGAGAAATACATCCTCCAGATCTGTCATTACCGATCATAGGTTGCAGCATAATCATGATTTTGATTGGAATAGTGTGAAAATTTTTATCATAAACGTTTGATTTCTGAAACTATACTTTATATTAAATCGCAAAATAATGGTCTTAATTTAAAAACTGGCACCGAAGGTCTTGATCAGTCATATGCTGATATTTTAGATAAATTGACAAACAATAATTTGACCTAAGCTTCTCTTTTTGTTATTGTTTAATTTAACGGTTCCTCATTGTATCGTTTCTTACTGTTGAATACGGACGCATATATACTATATTCTGACTTTCTAATATAATTAGATTATGAATTTAATTGTGAAATAATGTTTTTGTCTACCAACAGAGGTGAGTGTATTAAAAAAAAAAATTTTTTTTTTAGTAATTGTTCTGGATAATCTTAAATAGAGGAAATTAATAATGTGACACTAATAGAATTTTTATGGCAATGATTTTTTTCACAGACATATTTCCGAGACATATAAATTTTAATTACACAATTCCATATCCATTATAAACGATGAATTTATCTCCAGTTGGTGCACAAGAACATTTTGTCATTCAACAATATTTGTTTCTACGATATGCATTCTAACTCGAAGTAAATGAAGTTTTGTATTATTATTATATTGTCGCTGAAGATGGTCTAAATTACAGACTGAAACGTTCGACGGATAATCTTCATGTTTATTGTAAGACTTATTAAATTTTTTTCGCGTTGTCAACAGCGTTCGACTCTTTATTGTCTGTTTTTATGATTGTTAATTTGTTTCGAACAAAAAGAGTATAATTAGTGTGTATATATTATTATTAAGATTTTTTGGAAAATTATTATTGTTACCTTTAGAGTCGTTATATGCTATACTGTGGTTGTAGAATGGAAAACTGGAGATAAGAACGGTATCTGCAAGAATACCAAAGCTATTCTATTTTATGGTACTCCTCATCGAGGTTCACATGTGGCGGCTTTGAAGCAAACGACACAAATGCTGCTATGGCCAACGGTCGAGGTTCAAGAATTACGTGAAGGTAATTGTTAATCTCTAATCTGGAGACACGATAGTGTCTCGGTTCTAATTAACACGACGTAATTTATCATTCTAATGTTTCAGAATCACCGCAATTATTAAGATTGCATGAAGAGTTTTTAGAAATGTTGAATAAATATTGCATAGAAATTGTGAGTTTCGCCGAGGCCAAACCTACGCTTGTAACTGCGCTGAAGTTTCCTTTCCAGTTTGTCAGTCTGAATTCAGCAGGTAATACTTTAAGACAGATTAGACGTACCTGTATGTTGATATTTTGTTTGCATATAATTATACATTAGCTTACCTTGGTATGCATTTGTAGATAAATGTAACATGTCTCTTTTATCAACAATACACACCACACATAAACACACAAAACATATAAAACAATATACTGACTTGTCTTTCCAGATCCTGGCGTGGGAGAATTCTTCGAGATTCCGCAGGATCATTTATCGATATGCAAGCCAGCTAGCAGGTAATACTATCTAGAATGTGTAGTGCGGTTTAAAAGCATTATTGGAAAAAAGGAAGATACATTAAGGCTCCTGAATACTCAGCCAAGAACTCCGTGTTGATGGGTAGCGACACCGAATTAGACGGTGGCTAGCAAAACTGGTAGTACGTTACTGGTTATACACACAATTGCAAGCTCATGTCCGTGTGCTCATTTTCGGGTAGAAGGGGAGCGCACAGACATGGGTTCATGCTTGTGTGTGTGTGTATAGCGCCTCGCCACAGTATATACAGTAGCGCAACTCTCTGTCGGCACCTTTGATGTTAGTGTTGCCTAAAATGGAGTGCGCATGCGCGAAATAGGCGAAGTACTAGACTGTGCTTTTTCTCTTTTCATCCTTCTTTCGCTCTGTCAAAACGCACTAGCACAGTATATGTAGTAACGATGCGCATGCGCGAAATAAATAGGTTGCCCTATCTCATTTTCTCCTTCTTTATTGCTCTCTCTTTATTCAATGTTCCCTTTAAACAATTCATTAATAAAAAATTTCCCTTTTTTAATATTTTAACATACAATATTTTTGTATTATTGTATAAGT
>NW_017280313.1:65892-78512 GCF_001594065.2 Cyphomyrmex costatus
ATATATTTACAATTTATTTGTATTAATTTCCATTAAGTTTAGATTATTTTATTGCATTAGTACATTTATTCGTGTCTCATTCTCCAACATGCTCCTACAATAGTTCTTACTCACTTCAATGCATTCATTGGAGTGTGACGCAAATAAATCTAGGTTAATCTAGTGCGTTTTGACAGAGCGAAAGAAGGATGAAAAGAGAAAGAGCACAGTCTAGTACTTCGCCTATTTCGCGCATGCGCACTCCATTTTAGGCAACATAAAATCGGGAGAGTTGCGCTACTGTATATACTGTGGCCTCGCCATGGTAAAAGTCTGAACTAATAGGCGTGAAAAAGTGATGTTTTGACGACAAAATTTTTCTTGCGTGCCATTTCGTCAATATTTGCTTATTTGTGAAAATGTGACTTCCCTCGTACTCGTGAAAGTCCTAAAAATTGCCGGAAACTGCAGTTATCGTGAAATTTTATACGTAAAAGCGTATATTTCACTCGTTTCATCAGCTGTTAAACTGTGTGATTCTGCCCGAATAGACTCACTTTACGTGTCTTTTACGACCATTTACTGACTATCAGAAGAGGAAAGGACAGTTTCCGGCAATTTTCACAAGTGTTTTTGTACGATATCGCCTTTTAAATTTATCCAAATTGTCTTTATTAAAAAATGGGACGCAAGAAAAATTAATATGTTTTTCTCGCCTATGACGTCACAATTCCAACATGGCCGTCGCCGATATTCAGGAGCCTTAAGCTTCATTATATCATCAATGAAGATTCATTTTTGTTTGATTGCCAATAACGTTTCAAAATCGTATATCCGTTGAATATAATTCTCTTAAGCCTTGTGTATGGCCACGATGGTAGAAATCGGTCTGAGATCTCAGAGAAAGAAAGCATTAACAAATAACATTTGAAACATTTGGTCACATGATCAATATGATTGGTTAATTCTTTCTTTATCCGAGATCTTGGATTGATTTCTAGTATCGTGGACACAGCGTTATGTAATTACAACATGGAAGAAAAGATGTTGAGTAATGCTCATGCTATTTCATATTTTTGGGTAGGCAATCGTTCTTGTACCAAAAACTTCTGAGTGTGCTCAGACATCATATCAACACTCAGGAAGATACAACTGTCTCATCTATTAGGAATCTACTGTCCTTATTGAGTAAGTTATTTTAAGTCTGTATACAAAAGAAAAATATTATGTACGAATTTTATATATTTTTTTATGTAACGCTAAATGTATGTACGAATAACTGTGATTATAAGAAGGATTGTGATATATGTATAATAATTTGATCTCTACTCAATATCTCATTTCATTTATGAGAAAGTATTTCGTTGTCTGTGTAATTACCATTTTTTTCACTTAATTCTATTTTTCATATCTGCAATTTCAAATACATCCGGCAAACATATATTGATATGATAGTATCGGTTTTGATGGAGAGTGACCGATTACAATATTATTACTTATTATTCTGACTAGAATAAACAAATCCCTTATTAAGGCAAACAGTTAAAGAATAAATGACGAATTCGATATCGCGAAATAATGAACACAAGGTAGATACTAAATGCACGAGATAGAGAGAGAACTGTAGATGTGTTGGTAATCTCTCGAAATGAACACTCGTTGAAAAATAGAGTAAATATTCCGATGAGTCTCTCGTAGTTGTTCACTTAAGGTCTGTTTACTTACACCGAATAAATTATAAGTAAAATTTCGGAATTGATAGAAGAAATTGCAGTTTATTGCCGTTTAGAAATTCGTGTCATAATCGGGATGATGACGGCTCGACAAATTCGTAGTACTATCGTAACCGTATTTGCTGCTCGTATGCGAGGGATTGTAATAATAACCGTTCCATTCGGATCGCCAACTGTCATACATATTGTATTTCTTATCCTGGAAGGATTTGTCGACCAAAATCTAAAAAGGAACGTGTCCAGGATAAATACATGATGTCTAATATACAATCGAAATGATATTGATTTTCCGCATTTGTTCACCTTGTTAGAATTCGATTCGAAAGATTTGTCATTCCAAGAAACGTCAGGATCGGTCCATATCGTGTGAGCTACTGGTTTCGAATAGTCACTTGACCTGTGACTCGACGCGTGCTTAACTACTTCTTCATCATAAATAGCCGACATAGTCGGCTTCAGTTTCGATCCGTTTTGCCTGTTGACAAGCTGAAAAATAAATTTATTCATTATCTTTATTTTTACTAATTGTACAACCATACGAAAACTTCGGACGGTAGTCTCTTGACTTACCACAGACACACCAAACACGATAATAAATAGCAAACCTCCCACACCTATCACTATTACTGCGATTGCCCACTGAGGTATCAATCTATCATCCTTCTCAATATACTGCGGCATATTCACTTTAGGTATGACTAAAAAAAGATATGTAGATAGTGAATAATAGAATATTGAAAAAAGAAATCATTTGAGATGACGCACCTACGAAATCAGTGTACTTAGGATCGATAGTAAATATTCCCATCCTTAGTGGACCCTTCATACTTGTTTCATTCCATCGATTGGCATTGTATGTCCTGAGCGAGTCATGGAAAATCACTTTTAATTCCTGCGTGTTCACTTTCTGCTCTAAATTAGCTAGCTCGACAAAGTAGTCTACTAGGATGCTGCCTTGACTGAAAATGTTAATACCTTTGTTGAGTCAGTAATATGATGGAGTGATGTCTAATTATTAAATACAATTCATAAAAAATAATACATAAGAATTTAATTTATGCAAATAATAATGATTATACTTGTGATCATCTTGCATGCTTATTTGGATACTAATGCTTCAAATTACTAAGTCTAAATTACCTGAAAGAATCGATCCTTATATTTTTGTACCAATTCATTAAAACGCTGGATTTAGAAAATATAAAGTTCATCTGAAAAAATGTGTAATTAAACATAATGGCGTAATTCATGAAGATATTGACAAGTTGAGCAAAGAATATACTTCTCGTTCCACGTGATTTGCAAGTTCTTGCCACTCGCGAGTATTTCGATCGAACAATTCTGGCACCCACGTCGCATTTCCGATGATACGTATTGTACCGGCAACCTCGCATTCATCATCGCATATACCAGGAGTAGTCGGTCTTGGCGTTGTCGTCGTCGTCGTCGAAGGCGATGATGATGTACTCGAGATTTCATTCGTACTGGGAATAACCGACATGTTTACTGACGCTATGGTAGCTGTGCGCGCTGCCTCCAATAATTTCTCGATGGAGATCGGCGTGGTGGACGGAGTTGGCCATCCAGTGAACTCTGTAGTAGCTCTGAAATTTTTTTGTAATTTATTCGCTTGATCCTTTTAACGAGTAAGAAACATTGGTACTTCTAGTATTAAAGGAAACTATTCTTTTTATAACAACAACAATAATAATAATATAATAATAATAATATCTGACTTTGTAACTAGGACTAGCTTACCGGGTCGGCCATCCCTTTTGTATTTTTGGTGTTATCGCACCTGGACCATCTCCACGTAGTGTCTGCGGAGTGGTTATTTTTTGGATCGGCTTGCGACCGCCTGGTCTACTGGGAAATACAATCTTCAAGCCACCGGCTTTCTTCGTAGTAGGCGACTCGGAATCAGTTCGTTCTGTGACTGTCGTATTCTGCTCGCTGTTTGCGTCACCAGTAGCTTTACTGTTTGGAACAAAGTCTCTCTTTCTTTGTTCGTAATCTTTAGGTAACAAAGGGGAAATATCGACTTTAGAAGACGCGAAAAGATCCTGGATAGATGAGGCTATTTTTTCCTGAGAGATATCTGTATTTTTCGTTGTTATCGTTTTTGCTGTTGTTGTCGTCGACGTTGTGGTATCTCTTGACTTGGATTCTTCCTCGACTTTCTTCTTGTCATAGCCAAGTGGTAAGAGAGACGAAATGTCGACCTTAGATTTGGCGAGGATTTCGCTGAGGAGGGAACTCTCCGTGACAACTGCATCTTCTTTTTTTAATTTGTATCCTGAAGGCAGGAATGCACTAATATTTTGGACAACAATGCTAGTTTTAGGTGTCGCTCGTAGTGTCGTCGATGTGATCTTTGTCTCTGTTGTTTCCGTGGATGTCGTTGGTTTCGAAGAAGGCCACCTTGAAGAAAAATAATTATCATTAAACGCATAGCTTTTAACTCGTTAAATCAGAATCTAGATTAATCTATGCAATTACATAATTATGATAATAAGCGCTTTTTTTTCTTGTTACTGATAATTAAAAAGTTTATTCATCAAAATTCATCGTTTCTTATTATTCATCTAAAATGTAATAGTGTGTATAATACTCGCAAAAATATAAATTTTATAAAACCTTTCAAAAATGTATATTATACATATCCAACCTGAAATTTGTCTTGGAAACTGCACTCGGAGTAGTTCCTCTCAACATGTAATTTCGAGGCAGCAAACCTTCCAGAGTGTCAAGCGTAGTTTCAAATCGCGGTTTTGCCGTATTAGTGCTGGTGTGATTAAGTTTTCTGTCGTTGTAACGTCGTGGTATGAACTTGCCGATGACCGGTACCTTGGCCGTGGTCGTAAAACTCCTGCGAGTCGTCGCCGTCGTCGTGGTGCGATCTCGCTCGGCTAACACATCCAGTTGCAACGTATTGCCGTTGTTTCGGAAGCCACCGGTGCCGAGGATGGCCGCTGGAAGAAGATCGCTAGATAACTTGGACTGCGCCCAATCGAGCTTATCAATGATGCTCTCCGTGGATGGTGGTTGCAACGTCTTTTTGTTCTGCGCTTCAACCTGCTCCACGCGATCTATCACCGGAAACGGCAGAAAGCGCGCGCCCGATATGCTGCGGCTGGTCTGCACGGAGGCCAGGATTCTCGCGGAGTCTTCCGTAGTCACTTCTGGGTGTTCCTCGTCGGTTATCTCGGGTGATGACGACGACAGTGGTGACGGAACTTGCTCTGTGGTAGCTGGTGAGGCCGTCGTCGGTACCGATATTGTACCGTTCACCACACTCTTCGTAGTCACTACGGAGACCACAGCCCCACCTATTAAAATAGGACTGATCTCGGCGGAGACATTTTCAGGATCCTCTTTCCTGGATCCCGTGCCGAGCGTAGTGAACGTTTTGTCGCTACCCTCCATGGACGAGCCTTGCTCAAACTCTGTCGACGATATCGGATTACTCATGCTGCTAACTTCCTTCTCGACAATTCGCGACGAGTTAGAAGTCGATTCATGCGAGACGTCTTCCTCTCTCTTTTCTAGAGCGCTGTGTTCCGATTCTGACGAGTTCACCGGCGTGACTTCCTCCTCTTCGGATTCCGTGTCTAGATAATCGAGATTTTCGCCTTCTAAAATGAGAGAAGAAACAAATTATTTAGATTATATTCGAAAAAATTGAAAAATAAATCTCTTCTTATAAAATACAATATAGGGAAAAATAAACTTTTATGTCACATATACATATATTTGAATTGAACGGAACGGAAATACTTTTCTCACTTTTAAGAACAGTAAACTGAGATGCGGTTGCAGAATCCATTTGTTTTACGCTAGTATAGGTACATACATAGATATTGAAGAAGGCTCTGATTTACCTTTACAAAATACCAACTTAATGATATACGAAGATTATTTTCACGATTATTAATCGTGCGAGAAGAGAAATAAACAATTATAGTCTGATACGACCGAATCTTACCTGCGGCGTCGTATCGAGAACGATTTCCATTTTCGTACTCCTCATAATAATAATACGTATTGTCGTCTTGATTCGTCGGGAGATCTTCGAGATAATCCCCATCCTTGTCTCCCGCTTCAGTATTCGACACGCTGCTAGTTTCCGGTGGAGATCTCTCTTTCTTCATTGCGCCATTCTCAGTATCAGGAAGATCTTTCTTTTCCACCTCCTCCTCGAGCTCTTCCTCGAGCTCTTCCTTTTCGTGCTTATCTTCATCTTCGTATTCCTCGACGTCATACGTCAGCTTAGATTCCTTTTCCTCCCCTTCCTTCTCTTTCTCATGATCGCCTCCCTCCTTCGATGTGTCCATCATCACATTGTTTTCCCTCGGCGCCAGCGATGCATCAGCCTCGTTGCTGGACGGTGATGCATTTGGGTCTTGCTTCTCGTACACTGAATTCGTTGGTATCAACTGCGAGAGCTTGTCCCAGGACCGAACCGTTTCTATAAATCACGGTAGATATATGATTAACAATATTATAATTTTTGAAGCGTTTTTGATTTCTATACAATCAATTTTTATCACAAATAGTACAGGAGTCGAAGCTGCGAATAGTGCAGAACCTGGCAATTCTTTGATATAGTGCATCGGTTAACTTGAAATTGTAACAGTAGGTAGGGAATAGCCTAAGGATCAAAATCAATATTATGCCGATGGGCGCTTTTCATTTTTTAGGGGTGAAAACTACCCCTTATTGACAAAATCTATAAATCTATATATTAAAGCTTAAGGTGAGTAAAATTTGGTTCAAATGAGTTGAATAATAATTGTTTGACGCTGTGGAACATTATTTCAGAATATTTCAACCCTTAAAAATCAACCCCTAGTAAGGTTGTAATAAAAAAAAAAAATTTTTTACCCTCAAAAAATCAATAATTTATCACAGCGTTTTAAGTTTAAAATGTTACTGCTTAAAATATTACTAATTTCATTTTGTAACTTTTTAACCCTTAAAAACCACCCCTTATGACACTGCAATGCTTAAAAACTACTTTCATAGATAGAAATAGAAAAAAAAATAAAAGGAACATATAGGCAGGTGTGTACATACACAGATATATTCTATGGGTATATGTGTTCGAGTGTGAATGGATGTGAGTATGTAACTGTCTAACGCGTAGTATACAAAATGTAAGCAAGGTAGTGCTCGCATATACATACACGTTTTCAACGTCCGTATCTCACTTAATTTTTGTCGTACAGAAAATGTACAAGAAGGGTAAATGTTTGGAATTAAAAAAGCTACAATTTGATACTGAAGCATTTTTTACGTATCTCCAGTAGTTTTGGACTTATTTTGAAGAGAAGGGCATTCTTCACGAAATTGCAGAAATTCGTTTTTCACTTTTACCTCCAATTTTTTCAAAATTAAGCATTCTAGACCGGTCAAACTCATAGAATGTATTAATAATACATAAATAAAGACAACTGTAAAAGGGCAACGATTAATTTTAATTTGGGTGGTAATTAGGGGTTGTTTTCGCTGATTTTTTTCGATGAAAAAAGTAGGGACCGACATTATTTTCATCATAACTCGCTCAATTTTTATGCTACAGACTTTTCTAAAAACGGAAAAGAAAGGTCTTTTTATATACTTTAAAAAAGATTCTATAAGTTTTTCTATAAAAATGCATATTTTTCCCGTTATTTGACTTTGAAACTCTCAAATTTAGCGTTTGACGAAGAAGAGCTTACTTTTAAGAAGCCGTAGCTCGGTTCCTATTGGTCATACAGAAATTTATAAAACAAGCATTTTCTTTGTTTTTGTAAAACCTACAATTTTGCTCTCTACACTTTTTTTTTGATAAAATGCATTGTTTTCGAGTTAGCTGTGAATAACCGATTCAAAATGGTCATTTTTTCTGTGAAAAACTGATACTTTCGGTCCCTACTAACTCGAAAAGTATTAATTTTACAAAAATAATGTATAGAACACTTTTTGCTTAGAATTAGTTTTTCTATCGATTCCTGTGGTAAAAATGTAATAAAAAATTTCCACCCCCGAGATGGGGTGACAATCATCCCCGGGGTGAAAGCGCCCTATATAGATTTTGATCCTTAGGCTATTCCCTACCTACTGTGAAAATTTCAAGTTAATCGATGCACTGTCAAAAAATTGCCAGATCAAAACGTACGACTCCTGTACTAAAAAACATGTTTTTTATTTTGGAACCTGGTAGCGAATATGCATGCTTTTAACGACGATTTCGACCCGTATAGGTACATAGAATCTGTCTTATAAAGCTCTGAGTTATATTGCTGAAATAAATCTTGGAAAACGCTTTCTAATACCTATTATTTTCATGAGAACATCTGATTTACGAAAAGAAACGACCTTAATATCTTTACCTTGATTTCTTTTTTTCTCTCTCTCTCTCTCTCTCTCTCTCTCTTTCTCTCAGATTTACAACGTTATATGTATGGTATATAATATAAGAAAGTACTCGTACTATCTTGCAAGAATATACGTATCAGCAAAGAAGATTTCTCTTTCACAAACTATTGTCGTAGACGCACAAATAAACACATACTATCTAAAATCTGTCTTACATATATATTTTTTTAGGACAATTTTTTTAGAGACAACGCTGCGTTTATATAGGTACATCTACGACAAACGCTTATGAAAAAGAAATCTTATACTCTTATATATTCTTATGATTTGCAAAATATTGCGAGCACTTTTATACAACGACATAAAAAGACGATATAGCGCCGCGATTTTTACTCACTTCTTATTATACATATTAGGTAATCGCGAGAAACCTCGACGGACCTCGGCGGTTGATTTTTGACAATCGTTTCCGTATAATTGTTGCTCGAAATACAGTATACGATAATATACGATGGCAGTTATTCCGACCGAGCCACGACAGAATGCATTATCGTAGCAAGGTGAAAGGCGAAGTATCGCGCATTTCGCTGCGGCACCGTGCATTTAAACGACTTGCGCGAGCATAATTTATTAGCGGTTTGCGCAATATACTAGCGGATAAAAATCTTCGGGATGGATATTACTCTGGTGTATGTGTCGAAGGAGGCAACTTGTGGATACGCGCCTAAATGGAAGATAGAGAGCAACGAGGAGTAACGAGCGCGCCGCGATATTACGTCGCGCGCTATAATAAAGGCACGATCGAGATACACATCAATATGTCAAGTAAGAAAGAAGGAAAATAAAATAAGTCACGTTTGTAATGAAGTTTACAAAAATAATTTGAAATAACGATATACCTTATTTGATTAGATCTTGACACAAAATTTCTGTTATAGCTAATTTTTATTACGTAACATTTTCCATAGTAAATAAATAGCATAATTATATATTATTAAAAAAGCAAGTCGAAATTACACTTGTATTCTTTTTGTATGTGAATATGTTTGATTATGCTTCCCCCTCCTTGAAAAAGTTGTAGCATGAAAATTCGTAAGTTTATACTCTCTGCAGTGCTATATAATTATTTTTCGTAATCATTACATAATTTCTAATTGGTTATGGACTTTGCGCTAATTGAGACTAAGTACCTCCTGTTCTCTTCTCCCTCTCTCTCTTTTTCTACCTCTTTTTCTATCTGATGCTCAGCACTGAAATAGTATGAGTAGCCTCCGGGTATGCAATTTAATCCCGAAGTCTCCCTTTGTTGTCCACGCAGTAGTAGGATTGTGTTTCAGTGTATCGTAACTAGAATAGTTCCGTAGCTGTAAACAGCGCAACCGGATCGACAAGGAGACCTTGAGAAAAAAATCCGAGGGCGAACATAAACATGAAGTGCCATGGGGTTGCGACTCGTATTTGTGCGCGTGTTTAATCCCGCAGGGGCGTTTCTCGCTCGGTCGCAATTGTTGCCGCGCGCGATTTTGGGATAATTAATCTGCACGCACGCGAGTATTTGCACTCTTCTATAAAGCGTTCATTGAACAGCTGTTGAAATGATCGGATCAAGCAGCAGCTCAATGATATCTTCAAGTGGGACGGTTTGCAGAGCAAAAATTGAAGAAAGAGAGGGATCAATTTTTTTCAGGCTAATTTTTTTCAAGCAGAAATTTGCTTTCTTGAATTTTATAAGATTTATGAAGAATTATATGCGATTTCTTTACTACTCCTTCATGACTCTCTCACCCCGAGCCGTGTAATTGCAACCGTGTAATCTGCAATAAAATTGAGAAACGGGTTCATGTCCGTGTTATGGCGCGCGTGCACGCATTAATCACAACGATCGCGCGTCCCATAACGACCGCCGAAATGATCTATGATCGTCCCCGACCGTGGAACGATCGCACGTCGCGTTTTTACACCACGCGTCGTCGTGAGTTATGCTGCTGCAAATAGTCGGGATAATTATAATTACGGCCGGTCGCGGCCGGCCGATCGCATTCACCACGCTTCACAATCGGTCCGCGATTAATAGATCGGCGCACGGGGTGAGTATAAATTAAGGCGGGGTTCCTCGGCGCTACCACGGCCGCTCTTACAAGGTGTTCTTGCGGTTGATGCATCGCCGCGAATCGATCGCGCACGACCCCAAGGCATCGTTTAGGGCGAAACGTAAGAAGAAGAAGAAGCGTAAAGAAGAAACGACGCGCAGTAAAGTGATGATTGTGGCTCCCATCGAGAGGCAAATCTGATTAAGGATAAATTGGAACAGTAATTCTGTGTCCATCGGAGATTGGCTGGTGCAACGCGAAACGGATGTTAATAAATGAGATGAAACTGATTAGAAAATGTACAAAGTTAATATTAATATTGCGGTAATTGTTGGAATTTTGTTTTCAAATTGGTAGAACTAACGGGATCTGTATACCTAAAAATGCAAGTATTTATCTTTTGTTTGTACTTTAGAGGAGATGAGTATCATGCTAGATTCGCCATTTAGGTTTTTCAGCATAAAAAATATGGAACTTTTTTATTTTTATAAGGAACTAAAAGCGCGCTACTGTCGTTATTATTTTTTTTCTATATTAATGTCATGCTGACTTTGCAGATCTCATTTTTGGATATCTATAATATTAATAAATAAATAATAACAGTTCCAATAGCTTTTTTCTTCTAGCTGTACAATTTCTTATAAAAATAAAAAGTTTCGCACATTTTTTATACAATTTATACTAAAAAGCCAAAATTGGAAAAAATACTGCCATAACTCTGTTTAAAAATAATTTGCAATGCATATCTTCTTCTCCACACAAGTGTCTTTTATATTATAATATAGATTAACAACTTGTAAGTAGTTTCACGAACGTAAATGAAATTGAATGAAATATAGTTGGCTGAGATAATCTCTGTGATAAAATAGTAAGGATGAGTGTCTCCGCCTTACGTTAAAAATCGCAATCTTCTCCTATTGTCCGTGCCAAAGATGCGCAATGAATTACTGTTCTTTAATATACTATACGTTATTTTAATGTGGGCTTTTAAGGTCGCGATGCGAGACTGTCGAAGAAAAATCCACCTCCGTAAAATGCTAATTGCAACTGTGCCGCACGATGATGATTGCTACCTTGCGGTTAATCGGCGACGCGCATCGGCGATCGCTATCGAACCGATCCAGACGGCCGCGAAATTCGTACGTAAATAAGAGCAACGCGCTACTGGCGTAACAAGCGAGCAGATTAAACCGCGCGTTCATGTTGTTCCTTTTTAATCAGCTGTCCACGCGAGAGAATTCATCGCTGATTCGATCGTGCTTTAATTATATCGATCGTGTCGCAAAAAGAAGTATTTTCTTTTTTTTCGCGGAATATCGTGCGAAGGGCTGCTTACGCACGCATTTTTGCGACATCAGGCGGGATCAGCTCGTACCTTATGGGGGAGAGATTCCACCGGAACACCAAAGTCCGTCGAGACTCGAAGTAGCTAGGCTATATTTTATAGGCTTAACGCCAGACATTATCGCTGCCAAAGGCAGCGATATTGTATACCATATGTATGTACGCGCGAATAATGAAATCGCGGTAATCAGTTCGCATTACTCTGTCGTAATGGGATTAATGACCCACGCGCGCGAGCAAAGATCCAACTTACTTTCAAACGGAGCGCGACCGCGAATTTGTTCGCGCAATAGGCTTTGTTACGTTTCCACTTGACTGACTCCTGAATTATATTCGATGGATTTTCCTCCGTAAATAAGATTTTGCAAGATTTTTTTATGATTTTTGCGTATTTATACACAAGCAAAACAAAGTGGATTTATTATAAGTTATTATCAGTTATAATATTACCAATACCTTAATTCCGTCTATTTTTGTGTATATTATTTTATTGGTAATCTGAAAAATAAGTATAATCTGAGAGAAGTTCTTATAAAATTTGAAAGATCGCGAGAAGCATTATGAGTACTATTGCGAACGCGAAAATAAGACATTTTGAAATGAGTTTAATTTTCTGCACTGATGAGATAATGAATAGAGAAGACAATGCTATGAGAGCATTACGAGATTGTTATGCGTAACTTATGTAACTCGGTAGCTTCTCAAAATGTCTCGCGCAATTCCACGCGTCGTCGTAAGCATACCGTGAAGACACGGGGCCTGATTTTTCGCGTCTGTTTGCGAAGCCCGTGATAAATTCTACAGGGTTGCTAAAAAATTGAAAATCAGGAAAATGTCAGAAAAAAATTGAAAACAGTTAGGGAAATGATTAGAGAATTTTGCAAAATTTTTGACTTTAAAGAAGTTTAAATACACCTACACAGTTTTAGAATTATATAAGCAATTAAATGAAAATATGAAAGATAAATTATGATTGACTCGTATGATTTATTAAAATCAACAGAAAGTGTAAAGCCATTCGAGTCTTGAAAACTGGATGTTAATGTTTATTTTATTATGTGAATTTTATATACTGTGTATGTAGTCCCCCCCGCGACGCTGATAGATTTTCAGC
>NW_017280313.1:78911-102170 GCF_001594065.2 Cyphomyrmex costatus
CCATTTCTCGCAAGTGCTTGATTACATGTGTAATTGTTTATATAGAACTTCTTTCTAACATCTTTCCAGGCGTCTAAGGTAGGCTCCCACTACATTACCTTACTGATGAGTCCAGTAGTGGAAGCCGGGACGAAACGCCAACTCGTGATATTCTTCACAATCTCAGCTTCTCTGAGTTTAAATTATTAATTTAATATTAAATTTTAATATATGTCTTTCAACATATTATTAAGATCTAATATGATGCTATAGGCATCAAAAATTGGTTAAATTGATTCTCAATTTAACTAAGTGATATTACTGTGGTAGTGAATATGCGTCAAGGCTGAAAATCTATCAGCGTCGCGGGGGGGACTACATACACAGTATATAAAATTCACATAATAAAATAAACATTAACATCCAGTTTTCAAGACTCGAATGGCTTTACACTTTCTGTTGATTTTAATAAATGAAAATAGTGTCAGCAATATTAATAGTGTCTCTATATTGCGCTATTAAATCGCTGTTTCAACAAATATTTTATTAATTTCCAAATATCAAGACAAAAATACAAAAAATTGCAAGATATTATGGAAAGTATATAGAGAAAATAAACTTTGAAGAAAATAATTTTATGAGAAATGAAATTTTGTCTGAAAATCAAGGAAAAGTTAAGAGAAATTTTGGGATCATGTCTAATAAATCGCACAGTAAAATATGTCGACGAAAGCGTGTTTCGCGATTTGCGTTAACGCGATCATTCAAGCGAATCCTTCCCCTTTTTAAAGCCGATTCGACAAGCATTTCTCACTCGATGTCGAATATCGGTCCGATCACCGGCGGTTGGCGTAATTTAAAAACTCTTACATGGTCAATTTGGCATGCACTTCCCTGTGCGAGAGCTATACTTTCACGACCGCCATTTCACATGGCGAGGAAGTGCCCGTTCGATTGGAGTGTAACGAAGGCTTAAGCAACGAAGCCGCTCTCCTTTCGATCGTCCTTCATTCAATTCGAGCGCTTGCCGACGGACATGCCTGCATGAACTCGTAATCGCGGCGTCTATTACTGCGAGCAACCGTTGTATTTTGTATTTTAATTTATTATTATACAATTGCGTCATTATACTGATAAAGCATGTTTATACGCATTCTGTGGAGAAAGCGTTGCTATATAAGCTTTGGCGATATTCATAGTCGGTTCTTATTTCAAGAACGCTAGTGCGATCCTATACCTCAAGACGGTCTTGAATACCTATACGAATTGACTACGAATACCGGTTAAGCACATTTTATATATGTAGTAGATTTTTATTGGATTTGGATACAGGTAGATAACAGTAGCGTAGTGAGAAAAATGTTTCGGGAGGGGTTGTAGAAATCAGTTTTTTTAATGTTCTTTTTTTATACTAGTGACACATTTGATAAGCATAAACAAAAGAAGTTTTGTTTAAAACGAAATAATATAATACGTAATACATAATTTATATACATGTCATTGCAATGTCGCGTCGGACGTTTCGTTGATGCTGCATATAAATTGTCATAATTTTTGTACTATTACATTTAAAGATCTAAAACTTTCTAGAAAATTTCTTCAAATATTCAACTACAATGTATATGTAAATTAAGAAAAATTTTTAATTAAAAAATTCGCAACACAATTTAACGTTTGATAAAAATTCACTAAATCCGTCATTTTGTTGTAAAGTGCTTCGAAAATTTCGGATTAGCTCTACAAATCGCAGAATATGTCAAGATTATAGTGTAAAAATTTGAATAATAAATATTAATATCCGGCTGAGATTTCACGAGTTAAAGTGCTGCCGTTCTCCCAACGCTACTTTTACGGTTCTACTAGCAGCAACATTTTTTCCGTATAATTTATCGAATTTTTGTTTACATGTCTAATACAAAGGAAAATCAACAAATATATTTTTAATACATATTAAACGATATTTTTGCAACTAAATTAAATACGTGTGAGAACTATCCCTACAGAATTTGATTTTCTCTCTCAAAACAAATTGATATTTACGGCTCAACAATTTTTTACACATTCTTATGAAATTAGTGAAATTATTTAGAATTTTGGGTTTTGGGGCGGGGGCTGCAGCTCCCACAGCCCCCCGTTGGCTACACCACACTGTACTATAAGATTAATTCTTTGAATGGTCATATAATTGAAAAATAAATCAACTCTTCCAGACAAAATTTCTTTTCGTTAGTAATGAGAAATGTATAATATCTTTTCAAATCTATAATTTCTCTTCCATTTCTCACGTATTCTTTTTAATGTCAACATTTCTAATCATCTATGATATGAAAAGTAAAGTGATAAAATCACTTTCTACAAATTTACTTTGAATTTTACCGTAGATAGATTGCATTGGTTATTTGCGTGTATTAATCATATTCTCACGCAAAAAATTCCATATATATATATATATATATATATTTTTTTTATTTATTATCGATTTGCAAGTAACCGCATAGATTTCACCGATATGCGTTTGATAATCTTCATAATAACATTACTAGTAATAAAGTAAATTTATTGCGATTTAATATCTAAACTGCGTCGATTTCTGCCAATGAAAGTTTCCGTTTATTAAAGTATCGAGAACGTCCTTGTGAAATCGAGGAATCATCCGACGTCGCGAATAGCATATTTAAAGGTTTCACACGTCTCACGTTATCCACGCTTGCCGAACACTCGATGATTCTTATATGTACCTATATCGTTTCAACGCTTTCGTTACTCCAGTTATGTTAATAACAGACAAAACTTGTTCTTGTTTAAAGGAGGGGACGCATTGCATGATTATGAAATCGTCAAACAGCTCGGCGTTGATATTAAAACAATCCAGATCAGCTTAAACTTTGCTACCGATATTTCGATATTCGGGCGAAATTGCGCACTTTATGTGCAAACTTATCGAAATGAAAGGAGAGAATTCGCTCCATTTTACGTCGCATGCGTGGAAACGATCACGTGTAGTGGTCGAGAGCCCCGATTCTCGCGTTTATTGTACCGTGAAGCTTGTTATCTAACCCGCTCGAGGGACGCACGCGAACGCGAGGAATTGCGCGGAATTGCGGGAAAAAGGAGACGTTTTATGTATGCATGCGGCCACCATGCACGGTTTTGCCATCTAGTTCCGTGGTAGCGAAAACGAGACCCAAATACGGTATGTCGATACGAAACGTGCTTGCATGCTACAAAGGGGGTACTTTCTAACTCCGCGGCTGCTGACGAGGCTCGTTTGAATGTTGTTGATGGGTTTGAATGAAAGTTTAAGTTATCTTTACAGCGCGACTGATTTTGTTGACGATATCACAGTTGACGGTATATGTATAATTCACATATACGATTAAATATATCACTGAAAAATATCAAGGTTTTAAATTAAAATTAGAAAAAGGCTAACGAAAAATATCTGCTTTTTTGAGAATATTTTTCTTTTTATTTTTATTCAGTGGATGTTTTTCTGTATATATAGGAGAATCAATGTAAAGAGAATATAAAAAGTTTACGACAGAAATTAAGCGATAAATAACCACTTCGTTTCTCGAATATATTATTTGTTTGTCGCAAATTAATATTAATTACATGTTAAATGTAAGTCAGTACTAAATGATGGAAAATTGCGAAAATTTGCGGTGTAATTTACTGCGCAGTAAACAATCATCAACAGCGTAGCATTAAAAAAAAAAAGCTCGTAAGTATCTGTGCAAAGTGTGTCATAAGTGTGTAAAAAGTATGTTTAGCCGCTTGTTGAATTAATGCGATTTGGAAACTTCCTAAATGAAATAGAAGCGGCGGGGCAGTGAGAGAATGCGAGGTGAAATAGAGTGTGACGCGTAAACAAGAGTGATAAAGACATAGCTAACATAGCCACACTTAGCTGCAAAACAAGAAAAAAAAGAAAGAGAGAGACAAGTAAATATAACATATATTCCTTTTTATATGATTTGCTTAGTTCTAATTTATTTTACATGATTTGCTTATTGTTGGTTATATGATTTTATAAACTTTCTCTAAAATCTCCTCGCTACTCTCCAAGACAGATCGCGTTATTGCTATTACGTAGAGAAATTCGCTACACATATGTTATTACACTTTCTCAAGAGTTTGCAAGTTTTCTTTCCGTAAAAAGAATTTTCCAAATTATATCCTAACGTACAATTTTAATGTGATAAATATCTATCTTATAATGAGATACAAAACCATATACTGAAATTAAATAAGAAAACAATCGAGCTTACGTAATCCAAAATCATAGCTTATTTTTGTCGATAAGAAGATTTCCATAATCACGTGATTTTAAGCAGCCATTGTGTAAACAATTTTATTTCTTTACATTATAAATTTAATCCTAAGAATACTTAAAAGGTCAACAATTTCAGTCGTTGCTTCTAAGGTGTGACCGAAGTAGCCGGAGGCAAATTTATAAGTAAATTCCTATATCATCTGAGTTAGTTAAATATCATAAGATTTAACGAAATGAGTTGATTATAACCTCGCCGCGGTAAAAAAAAATATTTTACGATACGCCTCGGTTACAATTTTACAAATCAAAAATATTACAGTATATTACGAGAAATATTATATAATAGATAAGAAGAAATATTTAGGCATGTTAATCTTTTAAAATCTTCATAGACTATCTGATTTTATATTGGGTTCTTATATATCGCGAAAAGATGAACGATTGCATCTTGTTGCGAATGTAGAGAACTCTGGCTTTGTACCGCGAATTTTCGTTGGGCAATCGGTATTTCCTTCGAGGAGCAGGCTAATACCTACATTCTTGGCCTCCGAACGACGTGTCAGACTTTCCCAATCTCCCGATTTCTCGCTCGCGATGTTGCGAGGCGTCTCTGATGACTACCGTCCGTGGAGGATCATCCGAAGGGCGTCATGAATTAGATCTAATTGAGAAAAGGCGGGAAATGAAATCGTCGGGAAATGAAACGCGAGAGGAAGGTCACATAACGAGCGCCTCCGTGCGCCTGTTTACGCATTTAATGTCTCACGTCACATCGATGTAGTGTTCTGAATTCCTTGATTGCCGTTCCGTGTCGCATGCACGAGGAATGGTGAAAATGAAAGAAAAGCGCGCCGCGCCACCGGTGCACATTACGACGAGGCATGAAAACGGAAAGCACGGAGGTATTATATCACCACCTTCGAAGTGGGTCATCTATTAATCAACATCCGATACAGCTCATCTGTTCAACTACTTTGCGAATGTACGCACAAATTTACTTAATATTCATCTTTTCTTTTTATTTATAATAATAATTTTCTTGCAAAAGATTAATATATTTTTGTATTTCACAATTTACATAAATAAAAAATATAATTATATTTTTATATATAATATCTATCCTTCAAAAGTTTTCTTTAACGCCATATTGGAACACGTTTTATTTTATCTTATCGCGATTCAATCAAGCCTATACTTTATCGATGTATTTATTTATCGTCGTTTTACGTGCAACCAAGATTTTTATCACGTTTGTCCCTTACAATGCACAATTCCTGCAATTTATACTCCAGATCTACGTACGTATTTGGCATTCCAAGGTGCGTGAGGACTATCGACACTGCTCGCCTCGCGAAGCGAAGAGAAGATCTTTCAGTCGTGTTTAGTATTTTTATGTAATACATTCCATCTATGATGTAAGAATACAAGGTGTTTCGCTTCGAGATGAGCATAATGAGCGATGACTAATTAGAAATTAAACACCAAATGTTATATAGCCGCTATTATTAGTATAGAAAATTACCACATTGCAGCGAAAGAGTCGTTTTTGCTTCAACGTTGAATAACTCGGTGAAAAAAAATCGTAAAAAAGCTTTGTAAAAAAACAAATTAAAGGTAAAGGTTCGCTCTTTCGATTAATGTAAATCGCATTTCCGTACAATTTTTAGTCCGTCCCGTGGAACTCCGCAAATTTCGTAAAAAATCTGATATATCTTCATTTATGTTTGGGTAAAATCTCCGTGAGACCACTTTTTCAAGTAGCGATCTGAAAAGTAGAGGTTTCAAAGTGTAAAATGTTTTTTTAACATCTCGATACGATGATTTTTGACGAAGTTATTCTATCTTGAAGTTTGCCTATTTTTGTACAGTGAAAACAGGTGTTGCGTTAATTTTGTTGCCTAGTGTATTATTTTAGTGCACCAATTACCCCCAAATTATTTATATTCGACCGTCATGTACTAATAATAATAAACACGTATTTTTACATCATGATTCCATCCAGCTCAAATTATACGCGAATTTTCTTCTCAGCGTGTCCATCTATCCTGCTGTATCCCATTAGGACAATCTAAATGTGGAAGGTCGTTCGTCGGCCCTTAACACTGCGTCGAAATTCCTGCGACCTTTGGTGCCACTCGAAACGCGCTCAAGATGAACAAAGATGAAGAAAAAGGGAAGGATAAGAAGGAATAGAGAGAGAAGGAACTTGGCCGGACGACACTCCGTCCGCGTGACGTAGGAACTATTTTGGGATCGTGAATAACAAATTAGGAGGATCCACCGGTCGTTTCACTTTCTACTGCATCGGAAATCTTCGAGTGTACCTTTCGAGCGGGCAAAATTAAGTTTCTTCGACCTTTCCGAGGAAGCTTTCGCATGCCACGCGAAATTTCATTAAAGTCACGTGCGAGGAACTTTCACGTTTGATGATGCCTCATCGTAGTTATATCGCTGGCTTTATTTGAAAAAAATTGCGATTTTTAACTTTGAGATAATTATTTAGTAATAAGATTTTTCTGCTTTTTTTTAACACGTAAAAAAAATATCAGATATTATTATATCGATCGGGTAGATTAAAACAATGCATCTTCGTCATGCTTTTTAATGTTACATTAATTACTTAAATTATCGATTTTTACAGCTTAGAGATTTATGTCTCGAGCAAGATTGTCGTGAAGATTGCAAGTGAATGTATTGTGTCGATGCTTCTAAAAAAAAATTGTTTTTCTTCGTGAAAAATAATCTGCAGACGTCCAACATTGAGTTAAGTTACGACATATCCAGCGACAGATAATTTCTGCGAAATAATTCTAATCAATTTCAGATTCAGCCAATTGCCGAGAGACAATGCAATACTTGGAGATAATCCGCATAACTGCGGAAATGTGCAAATTGTGCAAATTGTGCGCGAGACCTTAATGTCTCACAGCGTCTAACAGCACACGTTCACCTCAGAATGCGAGTAATGACGCGCGTTTCGCTCGCACGCCCGTGCGTAACACGGCGCGATTGTTCGACAATCATTTGCCAATCCGTCGTGTTCGCGTGCGTCCGACGATAAGCGTAACAATGCGACGAACAAAGACGCAAGGTTGCGAAGAATGGCTGCGCCCGCGCTCGGTTTATTACAAATCGCGAGGAGAGCGAATCTGTTCTCGACAAGGGCGGAGTCCGTCGACTCGACATAAGGCCGAGGAGAAACCCGCTATATCGCCACTTGGCAACCGTATCGCAATTCTATTGTATCGCGCTACCTCGGAATTACGTAGTGCGGGCAAACATCGCGGTCGACTCGCGCCGACCAACGTTTCGTTTTGCGGCATTGAAGATCGCTTTTGTATATAAAGTATCTAAACGCAATGACATATAATATAATCAACTTTGACATAACATACCCTAATAGTGTGATAATGTATTCTTTGGGCATTTAAAATATTTATTATGCTTTTGACTTTGCTAATTGTATGTATAGTCGCTTTTAATATACACTAATCTATAATAGCATAATGACTTACATTATCGAATTCGTTGTAAGATTCCTGGCATCGTATATTTTGTAAGAGATGCAAAGGTGTTTGCAGGTAGATTCTATCGCGTTATTTCTCGACGGTAGAATTAATTTTTTTTCATTGAGATAGCGAAATTTAAACTTAATAATGTTCAAGCAATTAATCGTTGGAGATTCTAAATTTTAGAGAATCGGAAGTTCTATTATTATAGATAAAGATAGTTAGTAGTCTAGTTTTGATCGGTTGAACATTTTTTCTTGAGAAAATCTGTAGTGAACGACGACTTTTCTCGATATATCCACGCCGAAGAAGGATCGAAGAAGAAACCATCCCAACCATCTGTCATTTAAATATAATGAGGTAAAAGTAGGACAATAAGTATGAATAATGCGTAGCATCAGCTGTAAGGCGGATTTTGAGATACCGGTTCCTTAATTCTGATTTAATAAGTTCGGTTTGAATCAACATAGACATACGAATTTATACAAACATTCTAAGCTTATGCGTTAACGCATAAAAAACACATTTGCGCGAGCTTTGGAGATCCATCGCATTAACGAATCCATAAATCCGCGGCTAAAATATAAGCTCACGAATTTATTCTATACACGGAAAAAAAAAAAACGGTTTTGTGTGCTGAAATATCTAAAAATTTAGATAGATGCAAATCTGAAAATACATTTGTTGAATCATCAAAATAATTATATAGCATTTTACAATACTTCAATATTGACGGCAATGCTGTAAAAAGTTCTAACGATCAGTTTAAGTGCGTCTTACATAATTGTTTTGATAATACAAACAATATTATTTTCATATCTGTGTCTCTTAGATAAATTTATAGATACTTATGTAAAACCGTTCCACATATAACGAGCAAAAGAATTGGAGGAGCCATGCCAAATCCGCGTTAAGTAGGAGATTGAAAAATATGTTAATGTTTGGAAATAAGCGCTCTGGTTCCTGGTTTAATTCCGACTGTGGCAAGAAAAATTCACGCATGCCAATCTTTCCTAACAGTTATCACGCACGTATTCGTAGAAAAATTCTCAATTCAGTGCATTTCAACAAGGGGAACCGTGTGATAGGCGAACATTCAGATCTCGCGTGCAAAGGTCCCAGTCGCCTGTCACTCGGTGACAGCCCACCCCAGATAAATATCCTTCACGTTCTCCTCAAGAAGCGTGTATATCCATGAAAGGTTCGCAAGCGTGTTGTAATCCCACAGAGCGCACTCTGACAAGCGAACGCGGGTGCTTGAAATTAAGCTTGGCACGGTCGCAGAAATTCTATCTCCCTCGTGAGAACTTACCCTCTTGGTGAGCGATGGCGACGAGCGCGCAAATCAGCAGCAGGAGAAAGACCTGGCCACGCGACCAAGTCACTCCTTGTCGGCAGCTCGGCATGTCTCTCTCTCTCTCTCTCTCTCTCTCTCTCTCTCTCGTAAACCCCGATGAGTATTCGCACACGGCGGATGTGACCCCCCCAGCACGGGTCACTCGCAGCTCATCGCGCGATCGAGGGTCACGTCCGACCGGTCCCCATTCGCGGACGTGAGAACTGTCAGAGTGCCGTTAGCCGCACGCGGGAAGAATCATCGCCGTCAAAAGCCAAGGAACGGCGCATTCGTTCGCGAGCGCGACGCGCTTGTCACTGACGCGCGCGACCAAGCAAGCGAACGCGGGTAGAGCTGCTGGTAGAAAGCAAAATCAGACTTTCACTTGGTCGAGGCGGAGCTCGGCGGAGCTCGGCGGAGCTGGCACGTCGAGGCCGCCAGGATCCACCGTCCCTTCCAACCAGCTGCGTGGCGATCCCTCCTCCGCCTCCGCTGCTGCCTCTTCGGCAAAATCGACGGATCTGATCGGCAAATAATCGAGGACTGCAGAATCGACAGCTAGAACCGAGATAAGCAAAGACGGGGCGGATATGACAAAATCCGGCTGCGGTCCACCTGCTGATCACGTCTTTAGCGCCTCTCGCGCGGCCGGGATCTCAATTCTTGCGTACAAGAAAACGCGAGTTCTCTTAGTCCGCATCGAACGCCTTTCCATTTGCTTGCATGACTTTTAGCAATATACATATATGCTACGTGTGCCGAGGCTACAGTTAAGCCGACAACTGATGTAAGCTGTGATTCTCAGAATATTGTTTTGTATGTTTTAATATTAATTATTTAGTGTCATAAATGTATATTTAAATCAATTTCTAATTTTACTTTTATCACTTCTAAGTTAGTTTTTGTTCTGCTATCACAAAAGGATTGTTTTTATCTTTTATATGTATAAAGAAAGTTCAAGAAGAAATTCAAGACCGACGATTATTCGGCGCGCAGTTTAAAAAGACTACTACATGTATCAATTCATATAAATTCACGCGAAATTATTATATATAAGCATCTGAGATCCAGCTAGGCTAAGCTTTATAGGCCTAATACAAATCGAAGCTAGACCAGCTGTTGGCCCTTTAAAAATTTAATACTGTATAAAGAAACTTGACATTTTTTTCGTCTTTATTTTTCTCTTCTCTCCTCATTTCATTTCACTAAAGCACATAATTAAATTGTCGTAATGACATAAATTAAAAGGAAAGTACAGTGTAGGTATGAGAAATCGACTGAATGGTAAGCGCACCTATCATTTCTCACAATATAATGATTCATGAAACATCTTAAGAATATCACAAAGAGATGTTTCATTATTTAAACGCAAGATGTTTACGTTTAGAAGAAAGTCCAACATATTTTAATATAGAATAGATTTAGTCTCCGCATTTCACACACAAATTCTCAAATAAATTTTTTATTTCACTAATTAATTTTATAATTAATAAATTAATTTTATAATCAATAATTGAAGGTGTTCGCTTTATACAGAGATAGATTTTGTTATCTATCTTTTCGATTCTCCAAATCTCGTATAAAAATACTCATCGGCACAGTGCACGCTCGATCGTACATACAGAGATATCCGCGCCAAGTGGTATGAATAAGATCGCCTTGTTAGCACCAACCGTTCACCTTGATTTTTCAATTGTAGAAGCAAGTAATTCCCAAATCGGATCTCAGGATCGACGACCGCCATGAAGGCAGACGCGCTGAGAGATCGTACTTGAATGAACAGCTGAGTGAACTCTGAAATTCTATAGTGAAAATAATTCATACTTTCTTACAAGTTATTAGTCCCGAAAATGTTATTCGTACGACAGGTCGTACGTTTTTACTTTAAATCTCGCTTCTGTAACAAAGCGACATTTCCAAAAAAGAAAAAGATTCCAATGTGCGAAAAAAGTTCTAAAGGTCTAAAGACGCAGATACTGCGTATAACATCTAGGTATATCGTACATATCTAATAATGGAGGAAACTCTGCTATAATAATATATCTATCTAATCGATCGCATTATTGAACGATGAGAAATATGATTCGGATTTCAGGGTCTCCCACGGCACTTCCTCGACCTCCGACGAGCAAGCCTTTGCAAAAATCTACTCTCTCAAGTCCATCCTGTTACCCCCCCACCGTTCGTTAACCCTCACTGGTCGTGCCTGACCTTTACTGGGAACGTACGGATTGATTCACATCCGGACAGACACGAAAGCAAAGAGGCACAGCAAGGTCGGGAGACCCGGGAGAAAGTCGGTGGCATCGCGTGATGTAATTCAATCGATGATGATGATCACTCCGGTATCTTCCCGATAACAATGTATACGCACTTGATGTGATTAAATCTGAAATCCATTTCCACTGTTATCGTGGAAGATCATTTGCGCAAGATTTTGTTTTCCTGATATAATTAGGAACTTTCTCTTGTATAATTCTCCTCTAATTATATTGTATTATATAATTTCCCTAATTATATTCCATTTTATCAAATCGTGAGATTCGCCGGCTGTAATCACGGCTTATATACTCTCATAAAAATATTGAAAAATAATAAAAACGTTTTTTTATCAAGAGAAAAGATTTCAGACGTCGACAAATATCTACAATGCTTACACATAAAAATAATGAGCATTCCTTAAAAATAAAAGAAATAATTATTTTTTTAAAAAAGATCTTTTCTCTCGCGATATCCCGAATATTTGATGTACAAGAGATTTGCTTTCCACGAGTATGCTGCGCCAACCATGTAGACTGGATGTTAAAATTTCGTAAGGATTCCGTGAGAATCCCAAAGTGAGACTCTGCTCTCAATTGTTTTGTGCGCGCGTTCTTAATGATATAACGCTCGGGCTACGTAGGACTTCACCGGTTTAGTTTACCAATTTATATGCTTACCGCGATAGCAGGAAGTGCAACGCGTCGTTGTGTATTGTAACGGTATAACGCGAGGGATAATGTAATGTATATTTGCTGGTATTTATTGGAGAGAGAGAAAGAGAGGCAACGATACCTACCGATAACTGTCCTAATAAACATTATCGGGAACTCGTAAGAAAATTCTTACAACTATAAAATCGTATGTAGGCATTAGAAAAAAGCGTGTAAATGTGCGATCGAATCTGACGTATACATAATTGAGACGCGATATCACATAAATATAGATACACGGTGAACGCTAAAGTCACGTTATCTTTTTCTTAATTAGGTGTGAAGAAAAAGATAACGTATGACTTTAGCGTTCACTGTATCAGGGATAAACGGTATTGTAAAAACTCCCTATTATCTTGAAATTAACTGTTCTGAAGGTCGATTTTAAACAAATTTCTTGCTCCTAATGTAAAGGAAATATTTATTTAAAAATCATAGGAAGTGCTAGGAAAATGCCTAGTCGAGTCTTGTAACAAGATGTTGGTGTTAATTATAATTGTGTGAATTTATGTACCGCGTATGTAGTTCTACTCACGACGCTGATGGATTTTCAGCATTGACGCATACGTATTAACTACCGTGGTAATATCACTTTAGTTAAATTGACAATACAATCTAACAAATTTTGATGCCATGATATCATCATTCAATATATATATTCATATCGCGCGGCCTGAAAAATGCGCTATTATTACATATTAACAATAGTGTGAAGAATATCACTTCGTCGACTAGCCAATAGAGGTCTATAGTTACTCATTCCAATTCTCGCAAGTGCCGAATTATATGAGTGAATGTTTATATAGAACTTCTTTCTAACATCTCCCCAAGGCGTCTAAGGTAGGTTTCCATACCTTACTGATGAGTCCAGTAGTGGAAACCGGGACGAAACTTGTGATATTCTTGACTATAGTAATTTTCACAGATTTAGATTTAAATTTATCTTTAATTCAACGTTACATCATCAAAAATTTAATATATGTCTTTCAACATATTATTATTAAGATCCAATAAGATGCTATAGGCATCAAAATTTGTTAGATTGTATTGTCAATTTAACTAAAGTGATATTACCGCGGTAGTTAATACGTATGCGTCAATGCTGAAAATCCATCAGCGTCGTGAGTAGAACTACATACGCGGTACATAAATTCACACAATTATAATTAACACCAACATCTTGTTACAAGACTCGACTAGGCATTTTCACTTCCTATGATTTTTAAATCTCACGAGTCGACTCTGATATCATCATTCAATATATATATTTATTTAAATATTTATATAAAATACAGTAATTTGCCGTTTTCTGCTTAATATTACTTGGAATTTTTTAAGATGCTACATTCGAAATGTATACATTGTTACACGTTACTGAAAAAAAAAATAAATTTAACTTTCTATTAATACTATTCTCATTTTTAATTAGCGATTTATATTCTTTACAATTATTTTCTATCGTTTAATGATGCTTCGAAATATCAATTAGTGTAACGTTTATCGAGAAATTATCATCCCATATTCAGCAATGAACTTTCTTCGATATTGAAATCTCTAATATTCAAGCATTAAAATCACCGAAATTTTCATCTTGATCGTCAGGCATACATTTCACGTGACGAACCTAAGCTTTTTTTTTTTTTTTTGACAAATATAAAAGAGGGTACAGCTATTAGGAGCGAGCCTATCAGGCAGGATTGCAGGAAATACATACAAAGAAAATATCATTAGCGCAAATTTAAAGGTATATTTTCATTGCTGAGGGGGATGTAAGGTCCCCCTCAGAGCTGACCTATGTTAGAATCGCCATCTAAGGCATATCATAGGAACTAACAACGAAATTTACTATCTTATGATCAAGTTAATTCCTGCAAAAATAATATACTAAAATATATATTTGGTAAAAAGTTATTGAAACAAAAAACGTTCAATCTAAATTAAAATAACATCTTTATTAAAAGACTGATCGTGCCAACAACAAAAAAAAAAAAAAGATTTATTAATCTTCATTTTTTATGAATTTGTTACCAATTTGATTTATTTTTCTGAAACTGTTTTATCTTTATATTTGTCTTTATATAAAAAAAATTTATTTAGCCGATGTAACATTAAAATATTAAGTTAGATTGTAAATTGAAGGACATTGAAAGCAGTTTTAGTAGTTACTAAAATATACATACATACTATATGTGTGTATGTGGTATGTGTGTACATATGTATGTATATCACACACACGCACACATGAAATATAGAATACAATTATTGCATTGTAAATTAATTATGTTACACAGGTTTACCGACGTTCTGTGAAGGATTTCATTTAATATTAATCAACAATAATATATATGTTTGTGCTACATATCTCACAATGCAATACAATCTCAATTTTATAGAATTGGCATTCATTAAATTTTATTGAATCCTATACAGGCGATAAATTCGTGTGTAAAGTAATTCAATTTAACTACAGCTATAAATTCATTCATTTCTGTTACTGTTATGTGTCATAGGGGTATCATATTTCGATGTAGATCATTCTTCAACTGAAACATAAATAGACGTTTAGTACAGAATGTTTCGAATTTTGTTTAAGAAAACGAAACATAAAGTTTTGTTATCTTTGTTATGTGTATTAAATTTACTTAGTAGTTGATCTTCTCGATGGTTCTGAAGCAGTAGGAGGTGGTGGAGGGCCTCTACGTGCTAATTCTTCCAGATAGCCCATTAATAATCGAGTCCGTTCAGCGGCTGTAGCCTCAAGCACAAGAAATCGACGATCCTTTCGAAGAATTTCTTCAATCTCTGCTAGATGTGAGCTATTCTCTTGAACTCTTTTGTACGTTTTGTCAGTGATCAGTTTTGTTTCCTGAAAATCGCAATTTTTTTTTACTAACAGTCACATTGAAATTTTAAAAGATATATTGTGAGTTATAGTAATTAAACGCACTTGCAGAAGCTCTCTGAAATCAGCTTTGGCAGCGACAAGCTTGTCCTTAATATATTCCTTAAACTCTTTCTCGCATTTCTGAAACAAAAAAATATGTATAGAATAAAAAACTTAAAAATTTTTTTACTCTTACTTATTTAATTTTAAATTAACAATTACATACTCGATCACTAGAAGAAAACTTCAAGTATCTAGGATCATCTTTCAATGATTTTTTAATATCTTTCCAAGATGCCGTTAATTCAGTCGATGCGCCTACTTCGTCGAGTAATTCTCGAAATTTATCGCGTTTTTTGCGGCCCAATTGTTCAATGTGTTCATTAAACAATCGTTCTTTCTCCTCGCGATCCAAGCTTTCCGCCAACTCCCATCTATGGTCCTTTCTCAATTGTCGTTTCGCTTCTCTCCATGCCAGATCACCATTTCTTACCTAAAATTGAGACAAATTCAAGATATTATAATCAGAGATATCAATATAATTCTCGTACAACCTTTTGTGACTGAAACTATATGTATACATACCAAATCAGCAAGAAGAGCGCTGAAATGTTGAACCGCCTCTGTGTGGCGATGATGTTGTCTTTCCTTATCCCTATCGCGAAGATGTGTAGCTAGAGTCCTTTGCACTTCTCTCTCTCTCTCTCTAAGACTAACTTCCGCTCGTCTTTCACGTTCCCTTTTCTGTTTCTCACGATCCTCCTCCGAATCGGAATGGTCATCTCCCTCTTCCTTCTAAAAGACAAAACAACATAAAGCAAAAAATGTACACAAAAAAGTACGAAACTGACGGACAGAAATCGTTTATTTATACTTACATCATTTTCCTTTTTAACGCTTTTGTCTTCACCTTCTTCAACTTCTCTGCTCTCTTTTTCTACCAGCATCTCTTTTTTCTCTCTTTCGCTTTCCTCTAGGGATGCGTCGTTTTTTCGTTGTTTTTTCTCCCTTGTACTGTCTTTATCAGCTTTGTCCTTGCCGGACTTTGTTTCTTTACCTTTATCCGAATCCTTACGATCTCTGTCCTTCTTGTCCGTCTTGTGATCTTTCTCTCTGTGCCGATGGTCTTTGTCTTTCTCCTTTTCCTTTTTCCGCTCATCCTTCAGCAGACGAACGTAATCTCTAAACCAATCTTCCCGCGTGCTTGCTGACTCTACGACTCTGTATCTCCAATCCGTTTCCAACTTTTTCTTGCAATCGCTCCAATGCGAATGCCTGTCGATGTCTTTGTGCTCACGTAGCATCGTAAAGAATTCCTTTTTTACCTGAAACGCATTTAACATAAGAGTTTTCATTGCTGAAAAATAATTACTGCTTGCTTACTATTAAACAATTCTTTTGCTTTTAAGATCAAATCTTTCTTGGCTCTCTTATATCATGCACGCTTTAATGATATTTTCAACCAATTATTACACGCTCAGCCACATTACAATCACTTTTATAAATATAATGATATATAATGATTTGTAATGTGGATCAAACTATTTCAACTTGCAAACCTTTTAAATGGTTTTCAAACTATATTTCGTTAGGGGTAGAAGAAATAGTCATTCGTGTTCGTTCGTATCAGGAGGTATCACAACGTTAAGGACTCTATTTGTCGAATTTTTTTTTATGAACTAAGCTGGTCATTTTTTAGCTGAAAAAAATTATTAACTCATTATTCCTGTAAAAATGATTATTATGATCATCGTCATCATTAAATGTACAGTATTTTCTATTCGATTATATTAAACAATACATAATTAACTTAAACTTTAATTTTTAAGTGATGTCTTATACACTCAATATACTGCCATTTAATGATGACTAAAAGTATAAGGTAAGTAAAACGTTTAACTGCCGTCCTTGCTGAAAAGAAAAAAATGGTTAATACATTATCATTAACTTCGAAAATACTAGAAGCTCGCAGCCGTCCAAATTACGAAACGAGTTTCTCTATCTAATTTCTCTTTTTCTCCTACTCGCTATACTCTAAAATACCTCTCGAAGAACCCACAATTTTAGCAACAGCGTCACGTATTTCATAGCACATCGCATCGTTTACAAACATTGTAACACAACTGTTCTGTATTGACAATTTTCTTGATGACTTTTTTTTTCATAAAAATAACATAATAAATAGATTATTAAAATAATATTTACTAAAATATGTTATTAAAATAAAGTACATCCCTCTTTCTCCTAAGCCTCGATACTTTTAGTTCGTAATACTGAAAGCATTAAACGAACAAAATTAGATACAATACACGAATATCTTTGAATTGTCTGATATCTACACAAAGTGTGTGAAATTAAGAATCATCCCATAAAATAGCTTTTTTTTCAATGTTCCCATTGCGTAATTTGTAAACGACCGAAATGATTTGTACAATATTCTTTATTGTATTAAAAAGAATATGTAAGTAATATTACTTATAAACAATAATCGAGAGATGATTACAGCTCTCAGACACTGGCACATTTTCGTCTTCAAATTACATAACATTCATTACTCGGATCCTATGAAGATTTTCAAGATACTAAAAAGTTTGAGTTTACACAATTGAAATTTATTTTTTTATCTCATTCTAACTGAAAGTAATTCCACTTGCATTATTATTATTAGAACAAGAACAATTAAAGTTTCAGACGAATATAAAACAAATTTATGAAAATGTTAATCATTCATTCTATGTAAAAATTGTAATAATTTCACATTACAACTCTGTATACTATAATTTCTTTTTGTATCCTCTAAAATGTATCACACACGATAAAGTTAATTGTACATACATATATTATTGCCGACAACAAGAATCGTTTATATCTTAAAGTCGACTTAAAATTACTTGAGAATACTATATATTTTTGTACATCAAATTTGATGTATCATGTATTGACATAAGAACAATAGAAAAAATATTATTTCAAGATAATAATTCGTTACTATTTATGAATATAAAATACTTTACCTAATGACCTATATAGACAAAATAAACTTTTAACAATATTAAAATATGCAGAAGCAATTATTATTTAAAAATAAAATAAAAAATCAAACAAATAGTTCCTTATGTCGTTGGAGAATTTGTTTTTATGTCCATACATCTAATGTAAATTTTGTGGTAGCATTAGAGAAAATTGTATCTTTATATTTCTTAAATCGGAATATATAATCTCTCTGAAAAACTATTTTGTGGACTAATGCTACCTCGAGGGCTTTCATATACCCTTTTTTCCTTCCAAATGAATTAATGTGAAATCTTTATATTTTTTTCAAATTTGACTCTGGGGAAAGTTAATCTTTTGAAGTAACGAGGATTACGAGTAATATACAAATACCGAGTTTGCTCATTCTCATGACACTCTGCTTTGAAGTAAAGAATGCGGCGCGCGAGGGTGTGCCAGAGTGACCCGCAGAGAAGGTGGGAATGGTAGATGACATCATCCATGCCACCAACCAGCTTCAGTACCACGCCACTCCACATACGGAACCTGTCCTGCCTGCATCCTGACTGAAGTGGAGAGTTCAGAACACATAAGTATATAAGGAAGCGTCACATACTAAGATTTTATTCTCTACATCTCCCATCTTAGAGCTACAAAAACTTTTCGATTTCGATCGAGCAAATCTACTGGAGTAGAGAATTATTATTAGAGAAATATTTCCTGGTATATGTGTTCTTCATCCGTTATAACTTTAGGAATTCATACTCTATCTTACAAGTGGAACAAAATAATAACATACCTATGAAACCTGGAAGAAATTAATTAATTATCGCTGTAAAAACATAAACTTCATTAAACATTACTAAATGTATCTCCTATATATAGAATTAAAACGCTTTGCATTTATTCTTAATTTGATTCTTATGCTATCGCGCATTGCAAAGCCTCGCTTAATAAGGTGAAGTAATTTCAATTGAAAAATTAATAAAATAATATAATTATATAAACATAGGAGCAAGTGCCGAATAAACATGTATTCAGCCCATGCGCAACTTATCGCGGATGTAGTGTATAATTATATTTATATGCTGCGTTAAATATTCTTCGAGCAGCATTTATAAAGTAATTCACTATAAATGAACGACATCTACCTGGAATGGAAGAAGAAAGGTTTATTGGATAAGGACAAATATAGGAAATGTGGTTCGTGATGCTCTTCTTATGATACAAAGAACTTGTTGTAGGTACACTCATAGAGAAAAAAAAAAGTTTGCATAAATATTAAGTATTTGATAAAATAACTTTAAATATGTATATGTATATTCAAGTAAAAGAAATATTATTTTTACAGTTTTTAAATTCACAAATAATATGAAAATCAATATATATATATATATATATCTATAATATTACTTACAATATAAATTCCAAACAATTTTATAAACAAATAAAAATAAAAATTTATAATAAAATATTGGATAAATTAAATATTATATAATTTTTATTATTTTAGAGAGTATTCCAAATTATTTATAACCAATATTGAAAGACATAAGGCCTGTTCTTTTTGGCTGAACTTTTGCAGCAGTTTATCTTTCTTTTCTCCGGGAGAAGAGAAAAAAAGAAGAAAGATAAACTGGTGCAAAAGTTCAGTCAAAAAGAACAGACCTATTAAGTGCATCTTAATCCTTCATTATTCATTAAATATACACGTCTTATCATTGGATGGGAAAAATGGTGCTAGAATGTATGTCTTACTTGTATCGGTGTTGAAAATATTTGTAATTATTTGTATTAAAATGGTCCTGAAAAAAATCTGTTGCATTGCCACACAATGCGCGCGCATGTTGAATAATGTTAATAAAATAAAAATACCTGTTCTCGTTTCGCTGTTTTTTCCTCTTTCTCCTTCTTTCGCACTTCCAGAAGATATTCGTTGAAAAGGCTTTCTCGTTCGCGCATCTTTTCTACATTCTTAAACCGTTCATCCCTTCCGTGTTTTTGAGCAAAATCGCTAAATGATGATCTACAAAAATATAGTATAGAAAAAATAAATATAGAAATGGATACTTTCTGTAGAAATATTATTAAATAAAAAATGGGGGAAAAAATGCTTTTTTTGTATACGTACTTTCCATGAAGTCCTGCCTCTTCTAAAAGCTTCTGGAATTGTTCTTTTCGTTCTTTCATCTTATTCCTCTTTTCTCGTCTTTCTTCTTCCGCTCTCTCCTTTACGTATTTCTCGAAGACTTGTTTCCTTTCCTTTGACGTTAGAAGTAAATAGCGTGGGTCAAATACTATTTTATGAAGTTCCTTTTCCCAAGTACTGAATGCAGATACCTGAAAACACAAATTCAGTTGTTTTCGATATAGATATATAAGAAATTGATTGAAGAATTGGTTTGAAGATTGTAAGTAAAACAGTGAAATGAACTTTAATCTATTTCGGAAGCAATAAATTAAAGTAACATTATAGTCTGTATAAATAATAGAAGAGTATATAATAATTTACATCTTTTTCCGCAAGCATATCTCTGAATGATTTGATCCTCGTTTCCAATGGAACTATCGCCCTCTCCCTCGCTGCTCTCACTTCGGCCTCTATCGCAGCTTCCTTACCGATGTCGATGGTCTTTTTTCCTTCCTTTTCTTCTTCTTCCTTAATGGGTGTGGCTGAAGGAAAAAATACCAAAATTATTTATTTTTAAAAAAGAAAAAAAAAAGAATGCAATCGTGCAGTACTTAATTTTAGAGTAACAATTACTTTTGGTATCTTCGTGTTTCATCTTTTTGGCTGGTGTGGGCTGATCATCATCGCTACTCTCACTAGTATCCGATTGACGTGCTGGTTTTGTAGCACCAATCGCATCTGGTGGCGTTGAAATCATCTTGTCCACATCTTGACGGCCAACAAGATCATCCGGCCTTTCCCAAACTGATATCCTCGAAGAAGGATTGTAGAAAAATACCCGTCCATCTCCCGTCCAAACGACGCACCTTTACAAACGAATATATTCATATAAATATACATACAATACGAATAGTAATATAAAACAAATTAATATTTCTAAGTATACCATGGAGTTCCAGGCACTGGCGTACTGGAAATTGGTCTAGACTTGTCTTGAGGTTTTGCAGGTTCCTTTGCAGTATTTTCCTCTTTCTTCGGTTTAGCGTTATCAACATCTTTTGTACTATCTTTGGTTTCTTGAACATTCTCTGGCGGCTTGTCTTGTTTGCTAGGTTCAACCGTAGTAGTACTATTGTTGGTAACAACAGTAGTTGTAACGGTGGTATTGGTGGTAGAAACAGCACTTGCTTCTTCATTTTTCTGCCGTAATGTTAATTTCGCATCTAACAGAATGAAATTTTAAAATACATTATTGGATTTAAGATATTAACTATAAAATTATTATATTAAAAAAAATTTTAATATCTACGTTAGTTATTTTGCTTTATGGAGATAATTGTTGTAAAGAAATTATTTATTACATACTTTCTAGATCTTTCAAGGCTTGTGGTTTTTCCCATACTGATTCTCCTGCTTTACTGTTGTAGTAATAAAATCTACCGTCTGGTGCACGATGCTCGGTCCAGACCATAGCAGCTGCTACTAATTCAGAATCAAGTTGTGCTAGTATAGCAGGATCTTCAGCAGGCGCTTGAGGTGTCATTACACCATGAGGCATTTGTGGCATACCTAAAAAAGAATGTAGGTGTATTCTATTACGATCTATTTAAGAATTATAAAAATATTTCTTTGTTTTTTCTGTCATTTATCAAACTGTTTTTATTTCACGTATTTTACAATACCCCAATTTGTTTGTGGTGGCCCATAACCGCCAAAAGGTTGGAAACCAGGCGGTGGCATTCCGAAGGGCGTTGCTCCGAATTGCGTTGCGATCGGATTACCAAACTGATTTGGCATTCTATGCTGCATAGGGATCATATTTGGCGGCGGTTGCATTATGTTTGTATTTACTGTCGGTGTATTTATCGGTGGCGTGTTGGTAACTGTTGTGGGTGCTGTGCCTAATATTTCAAGATTTCATCTCTTAATGACAACATTTTAATGTAAATTTAAAAAACTTCAATGTTAAAATAAATATATAAAGCTCAAAAACATTTTCAAAATATATCAAATTACCGTTTGATTGATTTGTTTCAGATGTTTGGTTATTAACATCCGGTGCATCATTTAATGTAGGTGGTGGTCCGGTACCAGGAGGTGCCGTACTCAATTGATTAATAGCATCTGTATTATTAGAAGACGATTGTTCACCGCCTTGAGGAATTCTATTTTCACTAATCTTGGTCGGTGTACTACTTGATGGAGTAGGTGTGGTAGAACGTGTTGCCGCTTGTTTTGACGCGCCATGTACTAACTGTTCCAACTGCAAAATCATGAGACACTTTGTTAAGAATTGTTCAGAATGAATCGTTTCACATTTTATTTAAACGAACAAAATAAAATTTCAATTTTACTGACGAGTTAGTAAACTTACCGATCTTTGTTATGACATTGCTAATTGTCAATTTTTTGAAATATGGGGGGTTCTTTTATTTATACTTTGTTCCCTTGCCTGTATTTTACCCGCGTAAAAATACATATCAATAAATAAAATATACCAATAAAACTAATGGCAAAAGAAGAAAAAAATACAAAACATAATAAAAATGTACAACCCAGATTTATAATCACAATCGAGATAAATAAAATAATAAGATTTGCAAGTAAATAATTTTAAAAAATATACAAATCAAAACTCGCATTTATTTACCTGATCTTGTACCATGACCTTTACATTTGGTCCCTCTGGTTTAGTCCATGTGGTATCTCTCGTACGAATATTGTAATAATACGACTTGCCATCAGCCGCTTTCGTCTCTACCCACACTTCTCCATTGAGATCTAGACCTGGAATGTTTGCTTGCTGTTGTGCTTGTTGGGGTGGCTGCTGTTGTCCTGGAATCTACGGCATACATTTCATTTAGGAAAGTATTCTCATGTGTTTTTTATAATCCATTTTTTCAAAAACAACAAGCATGTAAATGAAAGTATACGCTATCTACAAGTTACATTATTAAAAACAAGTATAGAACAATATTGGCAATACAAGAGTTGTTAAAAAATAAATTTTTCTTTATAGATAACTTACGCTGTTCATGTTAGGTGGTCCCATTCCAGGTGGTGGTCCATATGGACCTGGTCCTGCACCCATAGGGCCATTCATCATATGTGGTGGTGGCTAAAGTAATAATTAGGATTCAGAAACACTGATATAAATTGATAATTATTAAAATATTCCATA